>NW_026530414.1:0-1354 GCF_026979565.1 Vidua chalybeata | reverse complement strand
AAACAAGGCCAGATTAGTTGAACGAGAGGGCAGAATAAAGTTGAAGTCTGCACTATTTTTGTCCAACTGTCATTAATCAAATGCATTTGGAAAAAAATAGTGCCCTGATTTACTTAAGCAATATTATGCTGATGTAATTGCATCAAATCTTGAGGAGGTTCTCTCATTTATAGCAGTGTGAGTAAAAAGGAAAAGCAGGTCTTGGATCTACCTAGCAAAATGCAGTTGGTTTGCCAGGAAGGCTGGATAATATCACACAGGCACTGTGCCTCTAGCTGCTGTGCTTACCACCAGCAGCTCAAAGAGAATTATTTAATCCTTGTTTGCATAATAACTTCTGATAAATAATTCAAGAACGTATGGCCTAAAGTTTTTTTAAGGCAGTGCCTGAGGGAGAAACATGATTCTGTTCCAGTTTTAACAAGGAACCAGGAACCCCAGCAGAGTTGTTAGAGCCATATCCAGGCTCCTTGGACATGTTTTGGTGTAAAAGGTACAGTGAAATGCAGAAGAGGACTTCAGGATATTTCATGAGGAATTGTCACAAGAGGAAAGACACCTCTGTGCAATCAAATATTGTGTGTTTGTAGTGGGAGAAGTAGCAGCAGGTTGGAAGGTCCCTCTTTAGTAACAGCACTTTATGGTGTAATCCATTAAATCAAATATCTAGAGAGTGGTGTTCTGAAAAAGGAAATTTAAATTTACTTTTTTTTTTTTTTTTTATGCCTTATACAACGAGGTGCTTAATCCTGGCTTGCTGTCAGTAAGTGCTTCAAATTGGCTTCTCTCTTTTTCCCTCTTTCTGGCTATCTTTACAACATTGAAGTGATCCTGATTAAGGAGTGAAAATGTTATCAACTCTGGCTAGTTCTTGTCTTCATATTGTGAATTTGGGGGAAATTATTTATTTATGGGACCAAACCAGTTCTGTTAACAAACATAATAACTTGAATTTATCTCTGTCAGATGGAGTCTGATACCCTTATTACTTGCATCTGTTTACGGCAGTGAGGTTTGCTCTGAGTTAATACATTGCTGAATGTGAATAAGGAGGCCAAGTCTGGTCCTTACATCATTGGCCTGTAAGGGGAAAAAAGTAATTATTATCCCTGACAGCCCAGGGGATATCATGGTAGTTTGAAAACTATTTGTTCTCAGTCAGTTGTGGTTTTTGACATCAATACATACAGTACCCATAGAAACCTCATATTTAATAATTTCAATGACATGGATTTTGTGCAAAGTCTTGTTTGATTCTGACCTTTCTCTGACCTAATTTTTGTTTGGTTTGTATTTTAGGAGAGTTTTATTTGACCATACTCTTCCATCAACCCTGTTTTTGCTTCTCTGTATA
>NW_026530413.1:0-3047 GCF_026979565.1 Vidua chalybeata | reverse complement strand
TTTTTTTTTTTTTTTTTTTTTTTTTTTTTTTTTTTTTTTTTTTTGTTTTGTTTTGTTTTGTTTTTTGTTTTTGTATTGCTTAGCCGCTTGCTTTGGGCAGTAACAAGATGTGATAAATTCTGTGTTGGCGAGAGGAACCAATATGGTACAATGCCGGCGGGGCCGGTAAGCGAGGAGGGGCGCTGGAAGTGGGGTCTGGAGTTTATGGCATTTGAGGCAGTCATTTAACTCGCACTGACGGACTCTGCCATATGTTGAGCTCGGCCTTCTAGACTTCGAGGCACCAGGCTCATAAACGGGAAGAAGCAGTCCTTAGGGGCATCATCTTATATGAGGGGCAAAAGCGGGTAATTTATTTGTCTTAAGCCCGTATATCATTCTCTGTTTAGTGCTCAGCCACTGACACCCATTAATGTAAGGAAAAATAGCAGAAGTGCTGTTTCTTAGCTAGCTAACAATTGATGCTGCTTCCCAGGACCCAGCATTTTGTACTGTGGTGTTATGAAAGTGTTATCTATTGTATGTCCAAATAATTTTATAAGATACATTTGTTGTGCTATTGAGATTTTGCCTGTTGCAGGTGTGGTAGTAGCTAAGGGAGGTGTAGAGTTGCTGTGCAGAGATGCTTGAGGAGCTCAGCCTTTTGCATCTGCATTCTTTACAGTGAAGATATTAAGATGCATTAGATGTAGAACTGTGTAATGTAGTCATTTATAGTTGCTTCTCATAGCGAAGCTGCAATTGAGTGATGATGACGTGATGTTTACTTCCTGAGGAGATTAGGTTCTCTTGGAAAACACTTTGTTCTTGAGCATCCTCATAAAAATATGCTTTAGCTTGGCTAAAGAAAAACCAGGCATGAATGACCCATGAATTTGGCATAGTTGAGCATATGGTCTTGCTCAGTCCTTGCAGGAGTGAAAACAAAGCTGAGGCTGCTGTTCCTCCATCATTTCTGTAGAGGCTACTTCAGGTATGCAGGAAAGAAAGAAGTCTTCTGGCTTCAGTTGTGACAGAGGGAGAAGTAAATCACAATAGGCTTGCTGATTTAAGAGGTTAAAAGTTGGATGAGCTCGTCTCTGAGTACTAGTGGTGCATTGACTGGTTTGCATGGTTTTTCCCCTCTGAGCTTGAGGACTGCAGCAGCATCTGATGCTTGAGTGACTACTCAAGCTGAACAGAAGGATTGGGTTCCTCAAATAGGTTTTAAGACCAAAATTTGGTCACAGGCCTGACCCTGATGCTTGCTCTTTTGTTTCCATGTGAACTTGGGCTTTACCTAGCCCTTGTTGGGCTTTGGCGCTGTGGCCACAATTGAAACCACCTTTTCCATTTGTTATGGTGAAGAGGAAAAGAGGCTTCCCTGAGTCCCTGCGGATATGGTGAGGGACCCTCTCAGCACCTCTTTTATAGAGTGGTAGCACTGGTGTGCAGTGGCTGGTCATGGCTTTTCCCTAGATGCCCAAAGAATCGAGGATTGCCAATCCAGCTGTGATCCTCTGTGGTGTTTGTGAGGTCCCCCTCACAAACACCACAGAGGATCACAGCTGGATTGGCAATCCTCGATTCTTTGGGCATCTAGGGAAAAGCCATGACCAGCCACTGCACACCAGTGCTACCACTCTATAAAAGAGGTGCTGAGAGGGTCCCTCACCATATCCGCAGGGACTCAGGGAAGCCTCTTTTCCTCTTCACCATAACAAATGGAAAAGGTGGTTTCAATTGTGGCCACAGCGCCAAAGCCCAACAAGGGCTAGGTAAAGCCCAAGTTCACATGGAAACAAAAGAGCAAGCATCAGGGTCAGGCCTGTGACCAAATTTTGGTCTTAAAACCTATTTGAGGAACCCAATCCTTCTGTTCAGCTTGAGTAGTCACTCAAGCATCAGATGCTGCTGCAGTCCTCAAGCTCAGAGGGGAAAAACCATGCAAACCAGTCAATGCACCACTAGTACTCAGAGACGAGCTCATCCAACTTTTAACCTCTTAAATCAGCAAGCCTATTGTGATTTACTTCTCCCTCTGTCACAACTGAAGCCAGAAGACTTCTTTCTTTCCTGCATACCTGAAGTAGCCTCTACAGAAATGATGGAGGAACAGCAGCCTCAGCTTTGTTTTCACTCCTGCAAGGACTGAGCAAGACCATATGCTCAACTATGCCAAATTCATGGGTCATTCATGCCTGGTTTTTCTTTAGCCAAGCTAAAGCATATTTTTATGAGGATGCTCAAGAACAAAGTGTTTTCCAAGAGAACCTAATCTCCTCAGGAAGTAAACATCACGTCATCATCACTCAATTGCAGCTTCGCTATGAGAAGCAACTATAAATGACTACATTACACAGTTCTACATCTAATGCATCTTAATATCTTCACTGTAAAGAATGCAGATGCAAAAGGCTGAGCTCCTCAAGCATCTCTGCACAGCAACTCTACACCTCCCTTAGCTACTACCACACCTGCAACAGGCAAAATCTCAATAGCACAACAAATGTATCTTATAAAATTATTTGGACATACAATAGATAACACTTTCATAACACCACAGTACAAAATGCTGGGTCCTGGGAAGCAGCATCAATTGTTAGCTAGCTAAGAAACAGCACTTCTGCTATTTTTCCTTACATTAATGGGTGTCAGTGGCTGAGCACTAAACAGAGAATGATATACGGGCTTAAGACAAATAAATTACCCGCTTTTGCCCCTCATATAAGATGATGCCCCTAAGGACTGCTTCTTCCCGTTTATGAGCCTGGTGCCTCGAAGTCTAGAAGGCCGAGCTCAACATATGGCAGAGTCCGTCAGTGCGAGTTAAATGACTGCCTCAAATGCCATAAACTCCAGACCCCACTTCCAGCGCCCCTCCTCGCTTACCGGCCCCGCCGGGCATTGTACCATATTGGTTCCTCTCGCCAACACAGAATTTATCACATCTTGTTACTGCCCAAAGCAAGCGGCTAAGCAATACAAAAACAAAAAACAAAACAAAACAAAACAAAAAAAAAAAAAAAAAAAAAAAAAAAAAAAAAAAAAAAAAAAAAAACCAAACC
>NW_026530412.1:0-8001 GCF_026979565.1 Vidua chalybeata | reverse complement strand
CCGCGGCGGTTTCAGGAGGCCGCGGAGGCCGCGCGCGGTCCAGGTGGAAACCACGAGCGGGACGGGCCCCGGCGGGGCCCCCTCGGCCTCCGCCGCTTCCTCCGCGTCCTCCGCGTCCTCCTCGGCCTCGTCCGGAGCCGCCCGGGCGGGATCGGCCGCGCCCCAGCGCGGCGGGAGAGGCCGCAGGGCCAGCGGCGGCAGCGGCAGCGAGAGGCGGGAGGCCTTGGCTGAGGGCGGGGAAAGGGCGGGAAAACGAGGGGAGAAATGAGGGGAAAAGTGATAAAATTGGGGGGAAATGAGGGAAAAAATGAGGGGAAATGAGGGGAAAGTGAGAAAATTGGGGGGAAATGAGGGAAAAAATGAGGGGAAATGAGGGGAAAGTGAGAAAATTGGGGGGAAATGAGGGAAAAAATGAGGGGAAATGAGGGGGGAAATGAGGGAAAAGTGAGAAAATTGGGGGAAAATGAGGGAAAAATGAGGGAAAAGTGTGGGGAAATGAGGGAAAAATGAGGGGAAATGAGGGAAAAATGAGGGGAAATGAGGGGAAAGTGAGAAAATTGGGGGGAAATGAGGGAAAAAATGAGGGGAAATGAGGGGGAAATGAGGGAAAAGTGAGAAAATTGGGGGGAAATTCAGGGAAAAATGAGGGGAAATGAGGGGGAAATGAGGGAAAAGTGAGAAAATTGGGGGGAAATGAGGGAAAATTGGGGGGAAATGAGGGAAAAATGAGGGGAAATGAGGGAATAATGAGGGGAAAGTGAGAAAATTGGGGGGAAATTGAGGGGAAAATGAGGGGAAATGAGGGGGAAATGAGGGAAAAGTGAGAAAATTGGGGGAAAATGAGGGAAAAATGAGGGAAAAGTGTGGGGAAATGAGGGAAAAATGAGGGGAAATGAGGGAATAATGAGGGGAAAGTGAGAAAATTGGGGCGAAATTGAGGGGAAAATGAGGGGAAAGTGGGGGGAAATGAGGGAAAAGTGAGAAAATTGGGCGGAAATGAGGAATAATGAGGGGAAATAGGGGAGAAAATGAGGGGAAATGGGAAAAAAGGAGGGAAAATGAGAGGGAAAAGTGAGGGAAAAGTGAGAAAATTGGGGGGAAATGAGGGGAAAATGAGAAAATTGGGGTGAAATGAGGGGAAAATGAGAAAATTGGGGAGAAATGAGGGAAAAATGAGGGAAAATATGGGGGAAATGAGGAAAAATTATGGAAAATGACGGAGAATGGGGTAAAAATGGGGGATTGGGGAAAAAATGAGGGGAAAATGGGAAAATGAGAGGAAAAAATGAGAAAAAATGAGGGAAAAATGAGGAAAAATGAGGGGGAAAATTGAGAAAAATGAGGGGAAAATGGGGAAAATGAGGGAAATTGGGAAAAAAATAGGGAAAATGGGGAATGTGAGGGAAAAATGAAGAAAAATGATGGAAAAGGGCGGGAAATGGGGAGAAAATGAGGGGAAAAAAAGGGGAAATGGGGAGAAATTGGGGGAAAATGGGAAATATGAGGGGAAATGGAGAAAAATCCCCAAATCCTCTCCCTCAAATCGCCGAATTTCCCCCCAAAATCCCCAAATCTCCACCCCAAAACCCCCAAATTTTTCCCTCCAAAATTTTCCCGAAATCTCCTCCCTAAAATCCCCAAATTTCCCCCAAAATCCCCAATTTTTTTTTCACAAAAATACCCCACAAAATCCCCAAATTTCTGCCCAAAATCCGAAATTTTCCCCCCAAATCCCAACTTTCCCCCAAATCACCCAAAATTTTCCCCAAAAATTCCCAAATTTTCCCCCCAAAATTCTCCCGAATTTCCCTCTGAAACCCCAAATTCTTCCCCCAAATCCTCCCAAAATCCCAAATTTTCCCCCCAAAATCCCATATTTCCCCCCCTAAAGTCCCCAAAATCCCCCCCAAATTCCCCCAAATCCCACATTTTTCCCCAATTTCCCCGCCCCAAATCCCAATTGTTGCCCCCCAAATCCTCAAATTTCCCCCCCAGATCCCCCTAAAATACCCAAATTTTCCCCAAATCCCCCCCATAATCCCAAATTTCCCCCCCAAAATCCCAAATTTTCTCCCCAAATCCCAATTTTCCCCCCAAATCCCCCCAAATTCCCCCAAAATCCCAAATTTCCGCCCCAAAATCCCCAAAATTTCCCCCCCCAAATCCCAAATTTCCCCCCAAAATCCCAAAATTTCCCCCCCCCAAAATCCCAAATCTCCCCCCTAAATTCCCAAAAATTCCCCCAGAATTCCCCCCAAAACCCCCAAATTCCCCCAAAATTCCCCCGAAATCCCAAATTTCCCCTCCCAAAATCCCAAATTTCCCCTCCCCTCCCCCCCCCCCCAGTCCCCTCCCCCACCTCTGATCTCGGCGCTGCTCTCGCGGGGGGTGGGGGAGGGGTCTCCAAATCCTCCCGCTGCTCTTCCTCCTCCTCCTCCTCCTCCTCCTCCTCCTCCTCCTCCCGCCGCTGCTGCTGCCGGAGCCCCTCCCCCACCCCCGGCCCCTCCCCCACCACCCCCCGCCCCTCCCCCACCCCCCCCGGCCCCCGCCCCTCCCCCCCCGCGGGGCCGCAGGAGGTGCCGCGAGACGCCCTCGGTGAGGGAGAGCTGCAGGCGCTCCTGGCACACCTGGGACACACCTGGGGACAGGTGAGGCACACCTGGGGACACACCCGGGGGTGGGGACACACCCAGGGACACCTGGGACACACCTGGGGACAGGTGAGGCACACCTGGGGACACACCCGGGGACACCTGGGACACACCTGGGGACAGGTGAGGCACACCTGGGGACACACCCGGGGGTGGGGACACACCCAGGGACACCTGGGACACACCTGGGGACAGGTGAGGCACACCTGGGGACACACCCGGGGACACCTGGGACACACCTGGGGACAGGTGAGGCACACCTGGGGACACACCCGGGGGTGGGGACACACCCGGGGACACACCTGGGGACAGGTGAGGCACACCCGGAGGCACACCTGGGGATGGGGACACACCCAGGGACACCTGGGGCACACCCGGGGGTGGGGACACAGCTGGGGACACACCCAGGGACACACCTGGGGACAGGTGAGGCACAGCTCGGGACGGGTGGGGCACATCTGGGGACAGGTGAGGCACACCTGGGGGTGGGGACACACCCAGGGACACCTGGGACACACCTGGGGACAGCCCCGAGGTCACCTGGGACACACCTGGGGACACCTGGGGCACACCTGGGGACACCTGGGGCACACCTGGGGACAGCCCCGAGGTCACCTGGGACACACCTGGGGACACCTGGGGCACACCTGGGGACACCTGGGGCACACCTGGGGACAGCCCCGAGGTCACCTGGGACACACCTGGGGACACCTGGGGCACACCTGGGGACAGCCCCGAGGTCACCTGGGACACACCTGGGGACACCTGGGGCACACCTGGGGACACCTGGGGCACACCCAGGGACAGCCCCAGCCCAGGGGTCACCTGGGACACACCTGGGGCCGTCTCCCCGCACGGATTTGGGGACATTTCGGGGTTTTTTGGGGACATTTCGGGGCTTTTTGGGGACATTTCGGGGTTTTTTGGGGACATTTTGGGTTTTTTTGGGGACATTTCGGGGCTTTTTGGGGACATTTCTGGGGACGTTTTTGGGGCCATCTCGGGACCTCCCAGGGACCCCCTCGGGGACGTTTTTGGGGACATTTTGGGGCTTCTTGGGGACGTTTTTGGGGACATTTTTGGGGGCGTTTTTGGGGGCATTTCTGGGGATATTTTTGGGGACATTTCGGGGCTTTTTGGGGACGTTTCTTGGGAAATTCCTGGGGACATCTCGAGGTGTTTTGGGGACATTTTTGGGGACATTTCGAGGTTTTTGGGGGACATTTTTGGGGACATTTCTGGGGACACCTCGAGGTTTTTTGGGGACATTTTGGGATGTCCCAGGGAGCTCCTCGGGGACGTTTTTGGGGACATTTTTGGGGACATTTCTGGGGACATCTCGAGGTGTTTTGGGGACGTTTTTGGGGACATTTCGAGGTTTTTTGGGGACATTCCTGGGGACATCCCGGGATGTCCCAGGGACCCCCTCGGGGACACTTTTGGGGACGTTTCGAGGTTTTTTGGGGACGTTTTGGGGTTTTTTGGGGACGTTTTGGGGTTTTTTGGGGACATCTCGTGGCGTTTCGGGGTCGTTTTTTGGGACCCCCTCGGGGACATTTTTGGGGACATTTTGTGGTTTTTTGGGGACGTTTCCTGATTTTTCGGAGCCGTTTTTGGGAATGCCCTCGGGGACATTTTTGGGGACATTTTTGGGGACGTTTCGAGGTTTTTTGGAACCATTTTTGGGGACGTTTCGTGGTGTTTCGGGGACATTTTGGGGCTTTTTGGAGCCATTTCCGGGGACCCCTTTGGGGACATTTTTGGGGACATTTCGGGGCTTTCTGGGGACAGTTTTTGGGACATTCGTGGGGAAATTTCGGGGCATTTTGGGGACATTTTTGGGGACATCTCCGGGTGCCTCCTCGGGGACATTTCGGGGCTTTTTTGGGACATTTTTGGGGTCACCTCCAGCTGCTTCGGGGACCTTTTTGGGGACCCCCTGGAGGATTTTGGGGACATTTTTGGGGACATCTCCGGGCGCCTCCTCGGGGACCCCTCGTGGTGTCTCGGGGACATTTTTGGGGACATTTTTGGGGACATTTTTGGGGCCACCTCGGGGCGTTTTGGGGACATTTTTGGGGACGGGTCCCGCTGTTGCCTCGGGGACATTTTCGGGGACATTTTCGGGGACATTTTCGGGGCCACCTCGCGGCGTTTCCTCGGGGACCCCCTGCCCCTCCTTGGGGACCTCGTCGGGGACTTGGGGCTCCTCCTCGGGGACCCCTTTGGGGACATCGGGGACACTTTTGGGGACATCGGGGACACCGGGGACCCCTCTGGGGACATCAGGGACACTTTTGGGGACATTTGGGACACTTTTGGGGACCCTTCTGGGGACATCAGGGACACTTTTGGGGACATTTGGGACATCGGGGACCCTTCTGGGGACATCGGGGACACTTTCTGGGACACTGGGGACTCCTCTGGGGACACTTTTGGGGACATTTGGGACATCGGGGACACTTTTGGGGACACCGGGGACCCCTCTGGGGACATCGGGGACACTTTTGTGGACACTGGGGACCCCTCTGGGGACACTTTTGGGGACATTTGGGACATCGGGGACACTTTTGGGGACATCGGGGACCCCTCTGGGGACATCGGGGACACTTTTGGGGACATCTCTGGGGACACTTGGGGACACCCCCCCCCTGTGGTGCCACCCAGGGGGTCCCCGGGGGTGTCCCCAAGGGGGTCCCCAGCTTCTGGTGGCCTTGGGGACATCTCCAGTGGCCTTGGGGACAGTTCTGGTGGCCTTGGGGACAGTTCTGGTGGCCCCTCTGGTGGCCTTGGGGACGTCTCCAGTGGCCTTGGGGACAGTTCTGGTGGCCTTGGGGACACCTCTGGTGGCCCCTCTGGTGGCCTTGGGGACACTTCTGGTGGCCTTGGGGACACCTCTGGTGGCCCCTCTGGTGGCCTTGGGGACACCTCTGGTGGCCCCTCCGGTGGCCTCGGGGACGTGGCCGGGCTCAAAGGCGCCGTCCCTCGTCCCCAAGGTGCCACCGCTGGTGACAACGGCGACGTCCTGGGGGGCACCGGGGGCGGCTCCGGGCTCAGCGTCCGGCCTTGGGCCACCGGTGACCGGTCCTGGGCCAGTGTCCGGCCTTGGGCCAGTGTCCGGTCCTGGGCCAGCGGTGACCGGTCCTGGGGCAGTGTCCGGCCTTGGGCCAGCGTCCGGCCTTGGGCCACCGGTGACCAGTCCTGGGCCAGTGTCCGGCCTTGGGCCACCGGTGACCGGTCCTGGGCCAGCGGTGACCGGTCCTGGGCCAGTGGTGACCGGTCCTGGGCCAGCGGTGACCGGTCTTGGGCCAATGGCCGGTCTTGACCCAACGATGACTGGTCTTGACCCAACAATGACCGGTCTTGGGCCAATGTCTGGTCTTGACCCAACGATGACCGGTCTTGACCCAGCGATGACCGGTCTTGGGCCAATGTCCGGCCTTGTCCCCTTGGGGTCATTTCCAGTGACAACGGCGACGTCCCTTGGGCCGTTGACCTTTCTTGACCCAACGATGACCGGTCTTGGGTCAACGATGACCGGTCTTGGGTCAACGATGACCAGTCCTGGGTCAACAATGACCGGTCGTGGGTCAACGATGACCAGTCCTGACCCAACGATGACCGGTCTTGACCCAGCGGTGACCGATCTTGGGTCATTGGCCGGTCTTGGGCCAACGATGTCCGGTTTTGTCCCCAAGGTGCCGCCTCCGGTGACAAAGGTGACAATGCCCCATCTTGACCCAATGATGACCGGTCTTGGCTCAATGTCCGGCCCTGTCCCCACGGGGTCATCTCAAGGGACAACGGCGACGTCGCTTGGGCCGTTGACCTTTCTTGACCCAACGATGACCGGTCTTGGGTCAATGACCACTCTTGACCCAACAGTGACCGGTCTTGGGCCAACGATGTCCGGTTTTGTCCCCAAGGCGCCAATTCCAGTGACAACGGTGACAATGACCGGTCTTGACCCAACGATGACCGGTCTTGACCCAACGGTGACCCCTCCTGGGTCAATGTCCGGCCTTGTCCCCACTGGGTCATCTCGAGGGACAACGGCGACGTCGCTTGGGCCGTTGACCTTGTTTGGGTCAACGATGACCGGTCCTGGGTCAGTGACCAATCTTGACCCAACGATGACCGGTCCTGGGTCAGTGACCAATCTTGACCCAACGATGACCGGTCCTGGGTCAATGTCCGGTCTTGACCCAACAAAGACCGGTCCTGGGTCAATGTCCAGTCTTGGGTCAATGATGACCGGTCCTGGGTCAATGTCCGGTCTTGGGTCAAAAATGTCTGGTCTTGGGTCAATGTCCAGTCTTGGGTCAACGATGACCTGTCTTGAGTCAATAATGGCTGGTCTTGAGTCAACGATGACCGGTCTTGGGTCAATGTCCGGTCTTGACCCAACGATGACCGGTCTAGGGTCAACGATGACCGGTCCTGGGTCAATGTCCGGTCTTGACCCAACGATGACCGGTCTAGGGTCAACGATGACCGGTCCTGGGTCAATGTCCGGTCTTGGGTTGAAAATGGCTGGTCTTGAGTCAACGATGACTGGTCTTGTGTCAATGTCCGGTCTTGACCCAACACTGACCGGTCTTGGGTCAACGATGACTGGTCTTGGGTCAACAATGACCGGTCTTGAGTCAACAATGACCCGTCTTGGGTCAACGATGACCGGTCTTGGGTCAACAATGACCGGTCTTGACCCAATGATGGCTGGTCTTGTGTCAATGTCCGGTCTTGGCCCAACAATGACCAGTCTTGGGCCAACGATGACCGGTCTTGGGCCAACGATGACCTCTCTTGACCCAACGATGACCGCTCTTGACCCAACGATGACCGCTCTTGGCTCAATGTCCACTCTTGGCCCAACGATGACCGTTCCTGTGTCCACGTCCCCTCCCGACCCCACGCTGGCCCCTCCTCCCCCAACGTCCGTCCTCGTCCCCACGCCGGCGACAAAACCTCCCCGACCGAGCCCCGCCCGGCCCCGAGGGACGAATCGTCCCCTCCCCTCTCCGGCCGCCGCCCGGCCGCCGCCGCCGCCGCCGCCTCGTGCTCCTCCAACCGCACGAAGAACTCGGACGTCCCCGAGGGGCTGCGCGCCCCCAGCACCGGCAGCACGCCGGGGGACGGCTCGGCCGCGCCGGCGCCGCGGTGACGCCGGCCGCGCCGCCACAGGCACTCCAGGGCCAGGCCGCCGCCGCGGGGGTCCTGAGTGACCGTCAGGACGTCCTCGGCGTCCGGCAGCGCGTCCAGCAGCGGGAAGGGCGACGGCGCCGCGGCGGCGGCGGCGGGCGCGGGGACGCTCGGGGACGTTTGGGGACGTCCCAGCAGGGCCGAGAGG
>NW_026530411.1:0-9473 GCF_026979565.1 Vidua chalybeata | reverse complement strand
AGAAAGAAAGAAGGAACGAGAGAAAAAGAACGAAGGAGAGAAAGAAAGAACGAAGGAACGAGAGAAAAAGAACGAAGGAAAGAAAGAACGAAGGAACGAGAAAAAAAGAACGAAGGAAAGAAAGAACGAAAGAACGAGAAAAAAAGAACGAAGGAAAGAAAGAAAGAACGAAAGAACGAGAAAAAAAGAACGAAGGAAAGAAAGAACGAACGAAGGAATGAGAAAAAAAGAACGAAGGAAAGAAAGAACGAAAGAACGAGAAAAAAAGAACGAAGGAAGGAAAGAAAGAACGAAAGAACGAGAAAAAAAGAACAAAGGAAAGAAAGAACGAAGGAACGAGAAAAAAAGAACGAAGGAAGGTGTATAGAATTTAGGTCCTCCGGGGGTTCCCTGGGTTCCCAGCCAGTCCGGGGAGTGATCCTCGGCTGACCGGTCCGCAGGGAGGGGTAGATGTAACCCGGAAAGCTCCACCAAATAAAGACGAGACGTCTCCCGAGCAGCAGGATCCGAGAAGTTTATTGCCAGGAGCAGCAACCTCCCGAAGGAAGAGCTGACTTCGGGAGCACAGCACTCGGGCGGGACCGAGAATATAAGGGCAGAGGGATAGGAGTGGCTAGGGCACAAACCAACCAATGGGTAAAGGGTAGAGGGGAGGAGACGGGATGGGGTGACATGTAATGAACCAATCGGGATACAGGAGAGGAGTGGCATTCTAACAGGGTCCAATGGGATTAACAGAAGAGAAGAACTTTCTAGAACTGGGGAGTGTGTTAAGCTTTGACAGACAGCCTCAACTGGGGAGGGAAACAGCATGTGATTGACAACTTTTGCTATATTGAAGTTGCCTCCCAAGGGAGGGCGGGGACCCCTCCCACAACTCCCCCTTTTTGGTTTATTAAAAAAAAAACATTTCCCATTGTCCTAGTTAACAATTTCTTAAAGATGGTTAAAGCAACAGAAATTAAGAAAATTATGATTAAAACCCAAACTAAACCTTTAACAATTGGAATGGCCCACCCAGGAACACCCCATTGAGAAAAGATCTTGTTCACAGCGTCCACAGCCCCAGTTTCAGTCTTTAAGTCCTTCACTAACGCCTGGATCCGCTGGATGCTGGCTTGGATGGATGTGCTCTTCGATGACAAATTGAAGCAGCACATCCCCTCAAAGTCCTCGCAACTGTGGCCATGGGCGAGCAGCAGAAAGTCGATGGCCGCTCTATTTTGTAAGGTGGCATGCCTGGTGGTCTCTTCTTCCGCCAAGAGATGTGATAAGGCGGCAGAAGTAGCGTTGGCCTGCTTACTCATCCAACACCCCAGGTGAGAAATCTCACCGAGGGCCTTTGCTGCCGCATACCACGGTAAAAAGATGGATGCAGCGACCCTCTTTCCTTTGCCCCAATCATAAATTTCCGAGTCGCAATTTGGGCCGAATTCTCCATAAGATCTTTTTTGGCGTGCCGATTGACTTCCCCTTTTCCAATCCATAATTTGTGTTTTGTTGGGGGTTAGGGTAGTAAGCCTGCCAAGGCTACAGGGACCCCCCTTGATCTTAGAGGGGATCCCAGCCCACACCCTGTCCCCACAGATCAAAAACACACCCCGAGGGAGCTCCTTAGGGTATGGGTAGGACTTGATCAGAATCAGGCTAGTATAGTTGCACCACTCATTAATATATCTTTTATCAGTTGGTGTAACCTCTTTGATGTTATACTCTATTTTTCCTTGAGGGGCCTTAGTGTAGAATCTAATGCATAAATGAGCCCTCGTGGACCCCAGTAGGTCCAATTCCTGGGGTTCCTGTGGTGCCTGCAGTAGTGTCCTTATCCAACTCCCCAAGGAGTCCGCCGGGTTGGGTTTCATCACTGTGAATGGAAAATCATTTTCCGACAGGGGGACTCCCACCAGGCATGTAGACAACGGGTTGCCTACACCTCCCATGGCCATGCAGAGTTGTTCCTGCCCGATGGACTTTGCCAGCGTGACCCAGACGTTCTCTTTGGGCTGTGGTACAATCCAGCTTCCTGCCAGGTGAAACCACACGATGATGAAAAGTGCTGCTGCAGGAAGCTGGTCACTGCAGGGTGTTCTGGCTGCTGCAACTGCCATTCTGGGTGGACCAAAGTCTAATAAATAGACACATAATGGAAATAAGAATAGTGATCCCTTTGAATCCCCATCCTCCCCCGTGTAAATCGAAATAGTAACAAAACAGGAAAACAAAATCAGGTCAGGTATGAGGGAAGAAGGGGTGAGGAAAGTGGTAGGACGGAAAAGGGTGAGGGATGGTAGGGGATGGGGTCAGAGGGTAAACAGTCCAAGTGGGCGGGAAATGCAGGTTCGTTATTAAAGTCCTGACGGCGATACTGGCTGGTCTAGTCTTCTTCCTTTTCCTTCGACTCCACGCGACGCGGTTTCTGATGGAGCTGGCGTCTCGGGGGAGTGTTCCGGGGGTTGGCTTTCTGTAGAGATGTCTTCCCGGTATGGTTTGATGAATTTTCCGGGGATCCACCTGGGGCCCTGTTCTGTTGAAACACATCCATACCCTCTCCCCCACGTTATTAGAGGGTATGGACCTTTGATAACTTTAGACTCAGGGTCTTTTATGAGCACAGGAGGCCTCTCCTTCAACTGCGCCCTGGTGTTATTATGGAAATGGCGCAGGATCGGGGGATTTGGCTCACGGTCTGAACAGTTCATGAAATTGAGAACGTACAGGGCCTTGCACAACCTCTCTACAGGGCTCGTGGTGATGGCCGAATCGTTTTGTTGTTCTAATAATTTTTTAATTTCCTGGTGTTTCCGTTCCACGATTGACTGCCCTGTAGGGTTGTGTGGAATTCCAGTAACATGGTCAATGCCCCATAGTTGCACAAATTCCATGAACTGTTTGGACACAAACCCTGGTCCGTTATCAGTCTTTATAGTTTTTGGGACACCCAGAGTGGAGAAAGCCATATATAGGTGTTTTATAATGTCTTTGGTTTTTTCCCCCGTATGTGTGGAGGCGAACACTGCCCCCGAGAATGTGTCCACCGACACGTGGAGATATTTGAGCCGCCCAAAGGAAGGAAAATGAGTAATGTCTGTCTGCCAGATGTCCAATGCTCCCAGTCCCCGGGGGTTAACCCCCGTCGCTACTGATGGTAATGCGTGGGACTGGCAGTTGGGGCAGGTGGCTAAGATGGCTCGCGCCTGCTCCTTAGAGATCTTAAATTGGCGGCATAGAGCTGGAGCATTCTGATGGTAAAAGGCGTGGCTCATCTTAGCCTGCATATGAACATCTGGCAGGGTGGGTGCCAAAGCTGCTGAGTTTGCAGTGTTCACTAACATAGCCAGAGTGTCCGCTCTCCGGTTGCCCTCGGTGATGTCTCCTGGCAGGTCTGTGTGTGACCTAACATGCAAAATATGATAAGGTTGCTCTCTGTGGGAGATCAGCCAAATTAGTTCTGAGAGCAAGCTATAGAGCGTTTTGTTTTGAATTTCTTTGAGCAGGGCGTGTTCGGCCCGCTCTGCTATCCCGGCTACATATGCCGAATCAGTGACCAAATTGAAAGGTTGTTGGAATTTTCTGAAGGCTCTCACAACCGCTGCAAGTTCAGCGATTTGGGGGGATCCCTGAACTATTTGGACGTCAGATTCCCACTTCTGACTGTCCGGGTCCTTCCAAGTGATCACTGATTTGTGGGATCTTCCTGACCCATCAGTGAACACTGTGAGAGCATTTTTTAATGGTATTTTGCTTTTAAAAATTTTTGGGGCCAGATATAAAGTGTCTTTAAATAATTTGTGCTTGGGATAGTGTATCCGAATTTGACCAGGATAGCTGTCTACTGAAATCTGCAAATTTTCATTTGTTTGTAAGAGGAAATCCAATTGGTCCAAATTTAATGGTAAATAGATGCATGCTGGGTCACACCCTGCGAGGGTCCGGAGGCGCTGGCGGGCCTTAATGATTAGTTTAGCCATGATTTCAGGAAATGTTGTTACTGTTTTGGCGGGTTGGTGGGGGAGGAACAGCCACTCGATCATAAGGAGTGGGTCTCTCTGGCTGTCGTCCCACTGGAATAGCAGGGCATGTAAGTTGGGAGACTTACCCAGGATGGCACACTGGATTGGGAGGGACCGCGCGACCCGATGCGCCTGGCGGGACTTGATAGCAGCTGCGACTCTCTCCAAGGCCTCACGGGCATCCGGTGTGAGATGTCGTGGGGATGCCAGGTCACCGTCGCCTTTCAGCAGGTGGAAAAGTGGCGACAGCTCCTCTGTGGTGAGTCCCAGGAGAGGTCGGATCCAGGTGATGGTACCGCAAAGCTGCTGCAAATCCCGCAGGGTCCGTGGGTCGTCCTTGATGACAAGAGACTGGGGCGCGACGGTCCTTCCCGTAATCAGGAAGCCCAGGTATTTCCAGGGGGACGACAGCTGGATCTTATCTTCTGCAATTTGAAAGCCCGCAGCTTTGATGGCTTTAACTGTCCTGTCTAAGGCTGCTTGTAAATATGTTGAGCTAGCAGCACAAATCAAAATATCATCCATATAGTGAAGGATGATGGCCTCTGGGAAAAGGCGACGAACTGGGGAAAGGACCTGTGCCACAAAGGTTTGGCAGAGCACCGGAGAATTCTTAATTCCCTGGGGCAGAGTGGTCCATTGATACCGTTTGTACGGCTCACCTCGGTTGATAGACGGAACCGAAAACGCGAACCTGGGAGCATCTCCGGGGTATAACGGGATGTTGAAGAAACAATCCTTGATATCAAGGATTGCGAGCTGCCAATCCCGGGGCAGCATAGAGGGAGAGGGAAGGCCCGGTTGCAAAGGTCCCATATCTTCAATAACATCATTAACCCTGCGTAGGTCTTGGAGCAGGCGCCACCTGTCTTTGCCGGGTTTTTTAATAACAAAGACAGGTGTGTTCCAAGGGCTGGTGGAGGGTATTAAATGCCCCAGGCGCACCTGCTCCTCTACTAGTTCGTTGAGCGCATTAGGTTTTTCGATTGGCAAGGGCCACTGGTCCACCCACACCGGTGTATCAGTTTTCCAATTAAGCGGTGGGGAGGTGCGCTCCGCAGTGGCCCAGACTAAAAATCCCACGCAGGGCTAGGGATGTCGAGACAGGCACCCCATTGGGACAACACGTCCCTGCCTAATAATTTGATATTGGCTGCAACTACAAAAGGCCGAATTGTGGCAATCTGGCCCTCCGGCCCCTCTACACACACGAGGTGCTTACTGCGTCGGGAATTGACGGCTCCTCCCACGCCGGAGATTGTGCCACAAGGGGACACTAACTCCCAGTCGCGCGGCCACTCTGCCTGAGGGACGATGGTAACGTCCGCACCGGTGTCTGCCATCAGGTCCAACGAAATGTTTTTCCCCTGAAAGATAAAAGTAGTTTTAATAATTGGTCTTTGTCTGCTAACGTTCTGAATGAAGAAAGCAGAAGGGTCTTGATCCGTAGGAAAGTCTGATATAATGTTGCAGCCAGTGTCATTGAAGTGCATATGTGAGATGTAGCCAGTGTCCTTGTAGTGCATATGTAAGATGTAGCACAGAGCTAAAGGAGACCCTCTCGGCAGAGAGAACGGAGGATGATGGCACACCACGGAGACGTTGAGCTCTGCCCCTGGCTCGAAGTAGACGACCTCCGGGATGATGGTGAGGTCGTCCGGCGTGCTGATGGAGTCCCCGATGAACAGCACTGTGACTGGGTGGTCGCAGTATGGTGGCGGCAGGAATCCTACCGGGACACGGACCAAGTCCTCATCCGGAAACATGATGTGGATGGAACTCCGGAGGACTTGGCGGCGGGCACTGTTCAGTTGTTGAGTCCGTCTGAGGAGTCGGAGCCCGTCCTCCTGGCTGCGGATGTCCGGAGAAACGTGCCGTTGGGGCAGTGGTTTTCCGGAAGCGATGGCAGCGCAGGGCGTTGGGACGGGCCATTTGTTGTCGTAGCGCGGCCCCTCAGCGCGCTCCGCCTCCCGTTTCCCGGCCGATAATAACGAGGATTCCTGTAAGGTGGTCTCGGGGAGGGGTTATAATGAGGGTAGGACCTCTCTGGTGGCCAGTGTGGGCAATTGGCTTGTATATGGCCCAGCTGGCCGCAGCCGAAGCAGCGCGTGTTCATGAGGTCCACCACTGCCTCCCCCACACCCCTGCTCACCGCAAACGCCACAGTCTGCTCCATCGATGCCGCTTTTGTGCACGCCTCGACCATCTTGGCGATGGTCGGCTCCGGATCCTGGGGGAGAGCTCGCAGGATCTTCTTTGTCTCCGGGTTAGCGTTGGTCAAGGCCATCTTACGCAGCAGTTCTTCTCGAGCCTCGACGTTCTCAATCTGCTGGTCTATAGCCTCCTTTAACCTGTCAATATACTTAAAAAAAGACTCATCAGGGCCCTGGAGGATGGATGTGAAGTTCTGGAGAGGAGTAGTTCCATCAGGTATTTTTAGTAGGGCCTCCTTCCCAGCTTCTCGGATGTCAGTTAGCAGGTTGTCGGGAAGGAGGATCTGATCTTCTGGTTTACTAAATTCCCCTTCCCCTGCCAGCGCCTCCAGGCCCTCGGCGCCATCTCCCAGCACCTCCTTAAGGTCGTATTTGGTTAGAATAGGTTTTAATAGCTTTTTCCAATGTATTTCCCACAGAAGAAATTCTGTGGGGGACAGCAGAGCCTTTGCTATATATCGAATGTCATGCTGCACCAAAGTATGTCCAGTAAACGTAAGCTCCAATATGTTTTTAAAAAACGGGGAATTTCTCCCATAGTCCTTGGCTGCCTTCCTCAATTCCTTCACCTCCATATATGGCATCTGTTCCCACCGCGGTTCCTTACCCCTCTTAAGCCTAACCGGTGCCACGATTGGGCCTAGATCCCTGGCGAGATCTAGGTCCCCATCCCTAATGGCCTTGGCCCTTATCCGGGCCCAGCCCTCCCCTGGCTTGGTTGTCGGCCGAGGGTCGTCACTGTCCTCATCCTCTTCTGAAGATAAGGCAGGACAGGCTAGGGCTCGAAGCCTCTCCCTTGCCAGTGGGTCCTGGTTATGAGAGACCCTGCAGGCCAAGATGGCCTGCTTCCGGCAAGGCCCACTTCCGGTTCCGGTAGCGTGGGAACCGGAAGTGGCAGGAGAGGGGGCGTGGCCTGACCCACCCACTGGGGCATGGCCTGACCCACCCACTGGGGCGTGGCCTTCTGGTAGGCCTGTCCCACCCACCAGGGGCCCGCCCAGGGGTGTGGCTAGGGAGGCAGGGTGGGAGGGTCCCGACGTCACCGAGATCGACGCATGATGGGGGGCGGGACCCGACGCGGGGGCGGCAACCGACGAAGGGGGCGGAGATGGTAAAGTGGCGGGAACCGGAGGGGTTGAGGAGGAGGAGGCGCCATTTTGTGTCTCAGGGCGATCGGCCACGAGGCCGCCGCCATTTTGAGGTATTATTAAAACAGAACTGGAACTGGGAGTAAAACTGGGGTTGGGGGCATGAGGATCGAGGGAATGGATAGGGCTCGTGCTGGGGTGGCCAGTCCCAGCACAAGAGAAGGACAGAGTGGAACGGGAGGCAGCAGGGAGACGGTAGCAACCCTGTGCCTTATTTTGGCAGGATCTATCTCCCGATCCACCCTTAGGGGAAATGGGGTTAGGAGCGAGGGGGGCGGAATAAGGGGTAGGAAAACTGGGACCCGAACTTTCCCCTTTTAGTTTAACTAAATTAAAAATAATATCATAAATAGGAAAAAATCTCCCGACCCTAAAATTCCCAGAAACTTGTAAATCATAAATATAACGCCCAACTTTTCCCCAGAATGAAATAGAAAGAACATCCTCAGTAGAGGCATCTGGAAAATGATCAAAGATGAAAATAACAAAAGATTTAAGGACCCGCTTATTAAAAGAAACATTCCCCAACTGAAGGGTAGCTTTAACTTGGCAATAAAAGTCTCGTCTTGCAGGGGAGAGGCGGTTACCCATCTCCTCGCTGCAGAAGAGAATCCCCACCCGAGCAAAGGAAAAGGAAAGGAAAAGATAAGAGCCTGCGTCGGCTGCTCTCCTTGAGCAGCTGCACTCACCCAACTACGACGCGGCGAAAAGAAAAGGCTGAGGCGGGGTAGTGGAGCTCTGCTGGTGTCGTGGAATCCGGGGCTTCCCTTGAAGCTGCAGAATCGGATGTCCACGACTTGTCAGCAGATCCAGGAGACAGGAGTCTTCTTAAAACAGAAGAACAGCTACTCCTGGGATTGGCGGCGAACGGCGCTTTAGTCCCGCAGCGCAGGGTCACAGATCCTCACGCGGCAGGAGACGCTCGTCGGAAACCGGGGCAGCGATCACCGTGTTCGCGGCGCCAATTGTATAAAATTAGGTCCTCCGGGGGTTCCCTGGGTTCCCAGCCAGTCCGGGGAGTGATCCTCGGCTGACCGGTCCGCAGGGAGGGGTAGATGTAACCCGGAAAGCTCCACCAAATAAAGACGAGACGTCTCCCGAGCAGCAGGATCCGAGAAGTTTATTGCCAGGAGCAGCAACCTCCCGAAGGAAGAGCTGACTTCGGGAGCACAGCACTCGGGCGGGACCGAGAATATAAGGGCAGAGGGATAGGAGTGGCTAGGGCACAAACCAACCAATGGGTAAAGGGTAGAGGGGAGGAGACGGGATGGGGTGACATGTAATGAACCAATCGGGATACAGGAGAGGAGTGGCATTCTAACAGGGTCCAATGGGATTAACAGAAGAGAAGAACTTTCTAGAACTGGGGAGTGTGTTAAGCTTTGACAGACAGCCTCAAATGGGGAGGGAAACAGCATGTGATTGACAACTTTTGCTATATTGAAGTTGCCTCCCAAGGGAGGGCGGGGACCCCTCCCACAGGAAGGAAAGAAAGAACGAAAGAACGAGAAAAAAAGAACGAAGGAAAGAAAGAACGAACGAAGGAACGAGAAAAAAGAACGAAGGAAGGAAAGAAAGAAAGAAAGAACGAGAAAAAAAGAACGAAGGAAAGAAAGAAAGAACGAAGGAACGAGAAAAAAAGAACGAAGGAAGGAAAGAAAGAACGAAGGAACGAGAAAAAAAGAACGAAGGAAAGAAAGAACGAAGGAACGAGAAAAAAAGAACGAAGGAAAGAAAGAAAGAACGAAGGAACGAGAAAAAAAGAACGAAGGAAGGAAAGAAAGAAAGAAAGAACGAGAAAAAAAGAACGAAGGAGAGAAAGAAAGAACGAAGGAACGAGAAAAAAAGAACGAAGGAAAGAAAGAAAGAACGAAGGAACGAGAAAAAAAGAACGAAGGAAAGAAAGAACGAAGGAACGAGAAAAAAAGAACGAAGGAAAGAAAGAAAGAACGAAGGAACGAGAAAAAAAGAACGAAGGAAAGAAAGAAAGGACGAAGGAACGAGAAAAAAAGAACGAAGGAAAGAAAGAAAGAACGAAGGAACGAGAAAAAAAGAACGAAGGAAAGAAAGAAAGAAAGAACGAGAAAAAAAGAACGAAGGAA
>NW_026530410.1:0-10278 GCF_026979565.1 Vidua chalybeata | reverse complement strand
TGTGGTCACTCAATGGTCACTCAGTGGTCACTCAGGGGTCACTCATGGTCACTAATTGGTCACTCATGGTCACTCAGGGGTCACTCAGGGTCATTTTGGGTCATTTTGGGTCATTTTTGGGTCATTTTTAGGGGATTTTTGGGACATTTTTGGGGATTTCTAGGGGATTTTTGGGTTGTGGTCACTCTGTGGTCACTCAGTGGTCACTCTGTGGTCACTCAGTGGTCACTCAGGGGTCACTCATTGGTCACTCAGGGTCACTTTGGGTCACTTTGGGTCACTTTGGGTCATTTTGGGTCATTTTGAGTCATTTTGGGGATTTTTAAGGGGATTTATGAGGCATTTTTGGGGTTGTGCTCACTCAGTGGTCACTCAGTGGTCACTCAGTGGTCACTCAGGGGTCACTCAGTGGTCACTCAGTGGTCACTCAGTGGTCACTCAGGGGTCACTCAGTGGTCACTCAGTGGTCACTCAGGGGTCACTCTGGTCAGTGGTCACTCAGTGGTCACTCAGGGTCAATCAGGGGTCACTCAGGGGTCATTTTGGGTCATTTTTGGGTCATTTTGGGGCTTTTTAAGGGGATTTTGGGACATTTTTGGGGATTTCTAGGGGATTTTTGGGGTTGTGGTCACTCATTGGTCACTCAGTGGTCAGTGGTCACTCAGGGGTCACTCAGTGGTCACTCAGGGGTCACTCAGGGGTCACTCAGGGGTCACTCAGTGGTCACTCAGGGTCAATCAGGGGTCACTCAGGGGTCACTCAGGGTCACTCAGTGGTCACTCAGGGTCACTCAGGGGTCACTCATGGTCACTCAGGGTCACTCAGTGGTCACTCAGGCTCACTCAGGGGTCACTCAGGGGTCATTCGTGGTCATTTTTGGGTCATTTTGGGTCATTTTTAGGGGATTTTTGGGACATTTTTGGGGGTTTCTAGGGGATTTTTGGGGTTGTGGTCACTCAGTGGTCACTCAATGGTCACTCGTGGTCACTCAGTGGTCAGTGGTCACTCAGCGGTCACTGTGGTCACTCAGTGGTCACTCACTGGTCACTCTGGTCACTCAGCGGTCACTGTGGTCACTCAGTGGTCAGTGGTCACTGTGGTCACTCAGTGGTCAGTGGTCACTCATGGTCACTCATTGGTCACTCTGTTGTCACTCTGTGGCCTAAACCCCGCCCCTCTCTATGACCGGAAACACTCTATGGTCACTGCGGCCACTCTATGGTCATTGTGACCACTCCGGCCACTCTGCGGTCACTGTGGTCACTCAGTGGTCACTCATGGTCACTGTGGTCACTCAGTGGTCACTCACTGGTCACTCTGGTCACTCAGCGGTCACTACACCGAGTACCTGGTGTCCCTCATCAACCGCCACGGCCTTGACCCCGCTCCTCTCTATGACCGCGCCGAGCTGCGCGCCGCCGCAGAGCGCCACCTGGCGGCCGGGAGGAGCCGCCGCCTGCCGGGCGAGAGCGAGGCCGAGCACGAACTGCGCCTGCGCCGCCTGCTGGGGGAGGAGGCGCCCGTCAGGCCACGCCCGCAGGGGGCGGGGTTGAGGCAGCTATGCAAATGAGGCTGCCGTATAAGGGAAAAATGACCGTATATGGGGAAAATCGCGGTTTGGGGGAATTTTGGGGTGAATTTGGGGGATTTTGGGGCATTTTGGGGGAGATTTGGGTTTTTTGGGGTAATTTCTGGTCATTTTCGGGGAAATTTGGGTTTTTTGGGGCATTTTGGGGTTATTTTGGGATTTTTTGGGGGGCGTTTTCAGGGATTTTGGGTTTTTTGGGATGTTTTGGGGTCGTTTTTCGGAATTTTGGGGCATTTTTGGGTCATTTTGGGAGAAATTTGGGTGTTTTGGGGTAATTTTGGGGCATTTTGGGATTATTTTGGGATTTTTTGGGTTATTTTTGGGTCAATTTGGGGTAATTTTGGTTTTTTTTGCTTTTTTTTTGTTATTTTTGTTCTTTTTTGGGTCATTTTTGAGTGTTTGGGGTCATTTTGGGTAATTACGGGTGATCGTGGGTAATTTTGGGGGTGAATTTTGTTTATTTTGATCATTTTGGGGTCATTTCGGTGCAATTTGGGATAATTTTGGGGTACTTTGGGCAACTTTGGGGTATTTGGGGTAATTTTGGTGCCGTTTGGGTGTTTTTGGGCAATTAAGGGTTATTTTGGGTATTTTTTTTGGTGATTTTGGGTAATTTTTTGGGATTTTTGGGTCATTTTTTGGGATTTTTTGGGGCGTTTGGGGGGAACCTTGGGGCATTTTGTAGAATTTTTGGGTAATTTTTGGGTTATTTTGGGGAATTTGGTGCAGTTTGGGTAATTTTGGGCAGTTTTAGGTCATTTTGGGTCATTTTGGGTCATTTAGGAGCATTTCAGGGTCACTTTGGTGTTGTTATGCAAATGAGGCTGCCATATATGGACAAAATATCCTTATGTAGGAAAAATGACCATATATGGTAAAAATGCCCATAAAAGGAAATGAGTGCAAGGAAAGGGTGTGGGCGGGGTTGATGCAAATGAAGGCTGTAAAAATAATTAATCAACACCAATTAATCATGTTTTCATGCAAATAAAGTTTATTTGGGGGGAATTTAACATATTTGGGCCACGCCCACTTTTATGCAAATAAAGCTTGTGTATGGTCACTGGAAAGCCACGCCTTTTATGTTAATGAGCGCCATTTATGGGCAAACATCACCTGGGACCCCTAAAATCCCCAAAATTCACCCCAAAATTCCACTTGGGACCCCAAAATTCACCTGGGATCCCAAAATTCCACAAATTCACCCCAAAATTCCACCTGAGACCCCAAAATCCCTCAAATTCACCCCAAAATCCACCTAGGACCCCCAAAAATTCCACAAATTCACCCCGAAATTTCACTTGGGAGCCTCAAAATTCATTTGGGACCCCAAAATTCACCCGGGATGCCCAAAATCCTCAAAATTCACCCCAAAATTCCACTTGGGACCCTCAAAATCCACCTGGGATTCCCAAAATTCCACAAATTCACCCCGAAATTCCACCTGAGACCCCAAAATCCCTTAAATTCACCCCAAAATCCACCTAGGACCCCCAAAAATTCCACAAATTCACCCCGAAATTTCACTTGGGACCCTCAAAATTCATCTGGGACCCCAAAATCCCCCAAATTCACCCAGAATCCACCCAGGACCCCCAAATTCCCACATATCCACCCCAAAATCCCACAAATCCCCCCCAAAATCCCACAAACCAACCCAAAACCCAACCAGGAGCCCCAAAATCCCACAAATCCCCCCAAAATCCCACAAATCCCCCCAAAACTCCCACAAATTGCTCCCAAAATCCAACCAGGAGCCCCAAAATCCCTCAAATTAACCCCAAAATCCACCCAGACCCCCCCCAAAATCCCTCAAATCCACCCAGACCCCCCAAACTCCCTCAAATTCACCCCAAAATCCACCCAGACCCCCCAAATCCCCCTAAAATCCCACAATTCCCCCCACAATCCCACAAATTCACCCAAAATCCACCCAGACCCCCCCAAAATCCCTCAAATCCACCCCAAAATCCCACAAATTCCCCCAAAATCCAACCAGGAGCCCCAAAATCCCACAAATCCCCCCCAAAATCCCACAAATTCCCTCAAAATCCCACAAATCCACCCCAAAATCCAACAAATTCACCCCAAAATATCTCAAATTCCCCCAAAATCCCTCAAATCCACCCCAAAAGCCCTCAAATCCACCCCGAAATCCCTCAAAACCTTCCCGTAATGCCCCAAATCTCCCCCAAAATCCATCAGGGACTCCCCAAATCTCCCTGAAATTCCCCCTAAAACCCACCTGGGACCAAATTCCTCAAAACTCCTCAGGAAGCCCCAAAATCCTCCAAATTCACCCCAAAATCCCTCAAATTCACCCCAAAATCCCACAAATCCACCCCAAAATCCACCCAGACCCCCCAAAATCCCTCAAATCCACCCCAAAATGCCACAAATCCACCCCAAAATCCCTCAAATTCACCCCAAAATCCACCCAGACCCCCCAAAATCCCTCAAATCCCCCCAAAATCCTACTAGGAGCCCCAAAGTCCCACAAATTCCCTCCAAATCCCTCAAATTCACCCAAAATTCCTCAAATTCACCCCAAAATCCACCCAGACCCCCCCAAAATCCCACAAATCCCCCAAAGTCCAACTAGGAGCCCCAAAATCCCACAAATCCCCCAAAATCCCACAATTTCCCCCAAAATCCACCTAGAACCCCCCAAAATACCACAAATTCACCCCAAAATCCCTCAAATCCACCCCAAAATCCAAGAAATTCACCCCCAAATCCAACAAATCCACTCCAAAATCCCTCAAATCCACCCCAGAATCCCACAAATCCACCCCAAAATCCAAGAAATCCACCCCAAAATCCAACAAATTCACCCCAAAATCCCACAAATTCCCCCAAAATCCAAACAGGAGCCCCAAAATCCCTCAAATTCACCCCAAAATCCCACAAATCCACCCTGACCCCCCCAAAATCCCTCAAATCCACCCCAAAATCCAACAAATTCACCCCCAAATCCCACAAATCCCCCCAAAATCCCTCAAATCCACCCCAGAATCCAAGAAATTCACCCCAAAATATCTGAAATTCCCCCCAAATCCCTGAAATTCCCCCCAAATCCCCCAAATTCACCCCCAAATCCCTCAAATCCACCCCAAAATCCAAGAAATTCACCCCAAAATATCTCAAATTCCCCCAAAATATCTCAAATTCCCCCAAAATCCCCCAAATCCACCCCCAAATCCCCTCAGGACCCCTCAAACCTCGCCCGGTTCCTCCCGGCCGCCATTTCCCGCCCCCCCTTCTCCCCTCACGGCCGCCGCGCTCTGATTGGCCCCGCGCCGTGAGGCACCCGGCGCTCCCATTGGCTGAGCGTTTCCCGCCCTTTCTGCACCCCGCTCTGATTAGGCAGCGCCTGTTGCCGAGGTAGGAGCCGTGCGCTGATTGGCTGAAAGGGAAGGAAGAGGGCGGGAAAAAGGGCGGGATCTCCTGAGGCGAGCGGCGTGCTGATTGGCTGGAAGCCGGGAAGGAGGGCGGGGCTACCGAGGTGATAAAAGACGCGGCGTGGCGCCCTCAGGCTCAGTCCGGAGCTGGCGGTGGTCGAGGCGCAGCTGCTGCGGACGCGGTTTAAAGGATTCATTCCTTCAATTAATTAATTTAATTAACTTAATTAGCGGCGGGGGGCTCGCGGCGATCAATTAAGGCGCTAATTAAGGCGCTAATTGGCGCCGCGGAGGGCGATTCGAGGCTGGTTTGGGTTTTAAAGTGGGAAATCCGGCGCTGGGGGGCGTTTAAAACGCGTTTTAATTTAATTATTAGTCTGTTCTCCGAGTTTAAACCCTTAAATAACTTAATTAATAAGTGGTTAATTAGCTTTAATTAATGTTTCGTGAGGCGTTTCGGGTTTTGCTTGAGCGATTTTAGGGCTAAAATCGCTTTTTAAAGCCATTTTTACCTCTAATTTCTCAGAATTGCCTCAGGTTTATTCAATTTTAAGCGAGTTTTACCTCAGGTTTTAAAATTTTAATTAATTTTAATTAAATCTGGACCCGTTTCAACGCAGTTTTGGGGAGGTTTTGTCCCATTTTGTGCATTTAATTAAATTAAATCCAATTAAATTTTAACCCGGTTTAATAATATTTATTATTTAGCATTTAATTAATTAAACTTAATTTATTTATCGGGGATTTTTCTCCTGGTTTGAGGCATTAAATTCGACTTTTAGCCATTAAAACTTTAAAATTAATTAAATTTTTTCTTGTTGGTTAATATTTGATTAAATTATTTTTTAATATAAATATTTATTCAGATTTGGGGAATTTTGGAGCTTTTGGGGTCTTTTTTTGAGGCATTTTTTTGACTTTTATCTTGAATTGTATTTAAATAATTTAAATATTGCCTTACTTTATCCTAATATTTAATTAATATTTAATTAATAGTTCATATTTATTCCCATTTCGCAAATTTTTATTTAAATTTTGAGGATTTTTGAGGAGATTTTGGGTCTTTTTTTAGGTCAAAAATCCCTTTGTTGACCTCCCATTTTAACCATTAACTTAAATAAAATTAAATTTATTAAATATTTATTTAATTTCTTAAATATTTAAATATTTTATTAATTGTTGTATTAATTTTGGGCATTTAAAGCCGATTTTATTGAAGTTTTAAGGGGTTTTTTTGGGTGTTTTTGAGGAATTTTGGGGCAAAATTCCTTTTGTTTTCTCCCTTTAAATAATTTAAAAAATTCCCTTAATTTATTAATATTTAATTATTTATTAAATATTTGTTAATCTTTATTCACATTTGAAATAATTTAAATATTAAGTTCTTTTTTTTTGCCGTTTTAGGGCATTTTAAGGCATTTAAATTTCCTGCATTTGAATTGTAATTTAAATATTATCTGATTCATTAAATAATATTTAAAAACTAATTTAAATTAAATGAAATAATTTTCGGAATTTAACTCAATTAATATTTAAATTGTAATTTTGAGGATTTTTCTCAGAATATTTCAAACCTTAAATTTGAAAAATCATTTCAATACCATTTTAATTTATTCACACTCATTAATTTTCTTGAGTTTTATTTAAATACTTTAATTACTTAATTACCACTTACTAATTTTATTAAAATTCATTAATTTTATCGATTTTTTTGCTCATTTTTGCAGAATTTTGTGGCTTCAAAACCCCGATTTTTAGTACAATTTACCTATATTTAAATATATAAATTAGTGGTGGTGTTCATGCAACTTTATGCAAATTTATGCAAATTCTATTTAAATTTATGTAAATTCGCATCAACTTAAAAATTGATTTTAACCATTTTTGAGTGGATTTCCCTTTTCTTTTTGCCCAAAATCGCCCTTTTTAACCCCGTTTTTTTTTTTCCCAAATAATTCAAACTCATTGTTAAGGATATTCAAATCTATTCAAATCTATTCAAATTTATTCAAATTTATTCAAATTTATTCCCACGGCCGGGAGTTCCCAGCATGTTCTATTACCCCGAGGTGCTGCGGCGCCGCACCGGCTGCTTCGGCACCATCTGGTGAGGAGCCTTTGGGGCAAATCCCGGCGGTTTTGGGGCGTTTTTGGGGAATTTTGGGGAATTTTGGGTGGAATTTGGGTCACTTTTGGGGATTTTGGGTGGATTTTGGGTCATTTTTAGTGGATTTTGGGGCATTTTTAGTGGATTTTGGGACATTTTTAGTGGATTTTGGGGCATTTTGGGGCATTTTTAGTGGATTTTGGGGCATTTTGGGTCATTTTTGTGGATTTTGGGGCATTTTGGGGCATTTTTAGTGGATTTTGGGGCATTTTGGGTCATTTTTAGGGGATTTTGGGGTCATTTTTAGTGGATTTTGGGTCGTTTTGGGTCTTTTTTAGTGGATTTTGGGGCATTTTGGGACATTTTTAGTGGATTTTGGGTCATTTTGGGTCATTTTTAGTGGATTTTGGGTCATTTCTGTGGCTTTTGGGTCATTTTGGGTCATTTTTAGTGGATTTTGGGTCGTTTTGGGTCATTTTTAGTGGATTTTGGGGCATTTTTTTAGTGGATTTTGGGTGGATTTTGGGTCATTTTTAGTGGATTTTGGGGCATTTTTGGGTCATTTTGAGTGGATTTTGAGGCATTTTTGGGTCATTTTTTGGTGGATTTTGGGGCATTTTGAGTGGATTTTGGGTAATTTGGGGTTATTTTGGGTGGATATTGGGTCATTTTTATTGAATTTTAGGGTCATTTTTTTAGGGGATTTTGCGTCGTTCTTAGTGGATTTTGGGTCATTTTTGTGGATTTTGGGTCATTTTGGGTCATTTTTAGTGGATTTTGGGTCATTTCTGTGGATTTTGGGTCATTTGGGGTCATTTTTAGTGGATTTTGGGTCATTTCTGTGGATTTTGGGTCATTTTGGGTCATTTTTAGTGGATTTTGGGTCATTTCTGTGGATTTTGGGTCATTTTGGGTCATTTTTAGTGGATTTTGGGGCATTTTTTTATTGGATTTAGGGTGGATTTTGGGTCATTTTGGGTGGATTTTGGGGCATTTTTAGTGGATTTTGGGTCATTTTGCGTCATTTTTAGTGGATATTGAGGCAGTTTTTCTGGAAATTTTACTGGAATTTGGGTCATTTTGGGTGGATTTTGGGGCATTTTTAGTGGCTTTTGGGTCATTTTGGGTCATTTTCAGTGAATTTTGGGGCATTTTTAGGGAATTTTGGGTCATTTTTAGTGGCTTTTGGGTCATTTTCAGTGAATTTTGGGGCATTTTTAGGGAATTTTGGGTCATTTTTAGTGGCTTTTGGGTCATTTTGGGTCATTTTCTGTGAATTTTGGGTCATTTTTAGTGGATTTTGGGTCATTTTGGGTCATTTTCAGTGGATTTGGGTCACTCTGCATAATTTTTAGTGGATTTTGGGTGGATTTTGGGTGGATTTTGTTTAATTTTCAGTGGATTTTGGGTAATTTTCAGTGGATTTTGGGGCATTTTTGGGTCAGTTTTGGTAGATTTTGGGTCATTTTTTGTGGATTTTGGGGCATTTTGGGTCATTTTTAGTGGATTTTGGATAATTTTGAGTAATTTTTAGTGGCTTTTGGGTCATTTTGGGTAGTTTTTGGGGCATTTTGGGTCATTTTTAGTGGATTTTGGGTCATTTTGGGTCATTTTTAGTGGATTCTGGGTCGTTTGGGTCATTTTCAGTGGATTTTGGGGCATTTTGGGGTCAGTTTTGGTAGATTTTGGGTCATTTTTAGTGGATTTGGGTCATTTTTATTGAGTTTTAGGGTCATTTTTAGTGGATTTTGGGTCGTTTTGGGTAGTTTTTGGGGCATTTTGGGGCATTTTTAGTGGATTTTGTGTCATTTTCAGTGGATTTTGGGTCACTTTTGGGTCATTTTTAGTAGATTTTGGGTCATTTTCAGTGGACTTTGGATAATTTTCAGTGCATTTTGGGTCAGTTTGGGTCATTTTCAGTGGATTTTGGGGAATTCTGGGTCAATTTAGGTAATTTTTGGTGATTTTTTGGGTGGTTTTTGGTCATTTTTTGCTCATTTTGGGTGAATTTTGGGTCAGTTTGGGTGGATTTTGGGTCATTTCCAGTGGATTTTTGGTCATTCTGGGTGGATTTTTACTCATATTGGGTGGATTTTGGGTCATTTTGGGTCATTTTTGGTGAATTTTCAGTGGATTTTGGGACATTTTTGCTGGATTTTAGGTAAATTTGGGTCAATTTTAGGTCATTTTCATGGATTTTGGGTCATTTTTGTTCATTTTCTGCTAATTTTTAGTGGATTTTGGGTCATTTTGGGTTATTTTCAGTGGATGTTGGGTTATTTTCAGTGGATTTTATCTCATTTTGGGTGGATTTTGGCTCCATTTTAGCTCATTTTGAGTTTATTCTGGGGGTTTGGGTAATTTTGACAGGGTTTGTGTTATTTTAGGTAATTTTCAGTGGATTTTGGCTCAATTTTAGCTCATTTTGAGTTTATTCTCAGAGGTTTGGGTAATTTTGACAAGATTTGTGTTATTTTATGTAATTTTCAGTGGACTTTGGCTCGTTTTGGGTGAATTTTGGGTGATTTTAGGGTTGATTTTGGGTTATTTTCTGTGGATTTTCATTTATTATCAGTGGATTTTTCACCATTTTTGTTTATTTCACACAGGTTCTGGGTAGATTTTGAGTCATTTTTGGCTAATTTTGGTCAATTTTAGGTGAATTTTGGGGTTTTTTTTTTTCCAGGCTGGCAGCCACCTGCCACTCGCGCCTGCTCCGCCGGGAGTACCTGGGCGTGGATGTGCCCCGCACCAGGTAAGGACCCAAAAACCCCCAAATTCACCCCAAAAATCCTCAGATTCACCCCAAAAGTCTCAAAATCTTTGAATTTACCTCAAAAAAACTCAAATTCCCCTCAGAAAATGTTAAAAAAAACTAAAAAAGCTCAAAATGGCAGCCTGAGGCGGTGCCTGAGGGGAAGCTTTGAAATCACGCCCAAAAAAACCCCAAAACTGCCCCAAAAAACCCAAATTCACCCCAAAAATCCTCAGATTCACCCCAAAAACCTAAAAATCTTTGTATTTTCCTCAAAAAACCTCAAATTCTCCTCAGAAAATGTTAAAAAATGAAAAAAAAAAAAAAACGCACAAAATGGCGGCCTGAGGGGAATTCTTGAAATCACCATCAAAAAAAACCCAAAACTGCCCCAAAACCCCAAATTCACCCCAAAAATCCACAGATT
>NW_026530409.1:0-10646 GCF_026979565.1 Vidua chalybeata | reverse complement strand
GGGGAAATGAAAAAGGTGCATTTCCCATTCAGCTTCTGATTAATTAAAGTGTGGAACTGTTTGCTGCAAAATGCTTTGAGTTCTGAAGTAATGCATGGATTTATGAAGCAATTAAAAACTTGTCAAATAGTAATTTATATCCTTCCTTCCTTCCTTCCTTCCTTCCTTCCTTCCTTCCTTCCTTCCTTCCTCCTTCCTTCCTTCCTTCCTTCCTTCCTTCCTTCCTTCCTTCCTTCCTTCCTTCCTTCCTTCCTTCCTTCTTCCTTCCTTCCTTCCTTCCTTCCTTCCTTCTTCCTTCCTTCCTTCCTTCCTTCCTTCCTTCCTTCCTTCCTTCCTTCCTTCCTTCCTTCCTTCCTTCCTTCCTTCCTTCCTTCCTTCCTTCTTCCTTCCTTCTTCCTTCCTTCCTTCCTTCCTTCCTTCCTTCCTTCCTTCCTTCCTTCCTTCCTTCCTTCCTTCCTTCCTTCCTTCCTTCCTTCCTTCCTTCCTTCCTTCCTTCCTTCCTTCCTTCCTTCCTTCCTTCCTTCTTCCTTCCTTCCTTCCTTCCTTCCTTCCTTCCTTCCTTCCTTCCTTCCTTCCTTCCTTCCTTCCTTCCTTCCTTCCTTCCTTCCTTCCTTCCTTCCTTCCTTCCTTCTTCCTTCCTTCCTTCCTTCCTTCCTTCCTTCCTTCCTCCCTCCCTCCCTCCCTTCCTCCCTTCCTTCCTTCCTTCCTTCCTTCCTTCCTTCCTTCCTTCCTTCCTTCCTTCCTTCCTTCCTTCCTTCCTTCCTTCCTTCCTTCCTTCCTTCCTTCCTTCCTTCCTTCCTTCCTTCCTTCCTTCCTTCCTTCCTTCCTTCCTTCCTTCCTTCCTTCCTTCCTTCCTTCCTTCCTTCCTTCTTCCTTCCTTCCTTCCTTCCTTCCTTCCTTCCTTCCTTCCTTCCTTCCTTCCTTCCTTCCTTCCTTCCTTCCTTCCTTCCTTCCTTCCTTCCTTCCTCCTTCCTTCCTTCCTTCCTTCCTTCCTTCCTTCCTTCCTTCCTTCCTTCCTTCCTTCCTTCCTTCCTTCCTTCCTTCCTTCCTTCCTTCCTTCCTTCCTTCCTTCCTTCCTTCCTTCCTTCCTTCCTTCCTTCCTTCCTTCCTTCCTTCCTTCCTTCCTTCCTTCCTTCCTTCCTTCCTTCCTTCCTTCCTTCCTTCCTTCCTTCCTTCCTTCCTTCCTTCCTTCCTCCCTTCCTCCCTCCCTCCCTCCTCCCTCCCTCCCTTCCTCCCTCCCTCCCTCCCTCCCTCCCTCCCTCCCTCCCTCCCTCCTCCCTCCCTCCCTCCCTCCCTCCCTCCCTCCCTCCCTCCCTCCCTTCCTTCTTCCCTTCCCTTCCCTTCCCTTCCCTTCCCTTCCCTTCCCTTCCCTTCCCTTCCCTTCCCTTCCTTCCCTTCCCTTCCCTTCCCTTCCTTCCCTTCCCTTCCCTTCCCTTCCCTTCCCTTCCCTTCCTTCCCTTCCCTTCCCTTCCTTCCCTTCCCTTCCCTCCCTTCCCTTCCCTTCCCTTCCCTTCCCTTCCCCATTTCCACTGATCAATGACAAATCCATCTGCAATTCTCCCTTTCCAGCCCTTAAACAAACCAGTATTTCCTAAAACCCCCACTGCCAGCAGCAAATTTCCCAGCAGTGTCCAACTCTTCTTCCAGGTTGTATAAAACCAGGGATTTGTGGAATCAGGGATGGACGGGGGACCAACCTCGGATTTCATTAAGCTGAGGTGGGAATGAGGACTTGGCACCTCAGACAGGGTCCCTGGGGAAAAGGGGAATCATTTCTCACCCACCCCATTGCCAGGAAATCCCTACAAAGCCAGAAAAAGAGGCAGAATTCAGAGCTGGGATAAAAATGTGCAGATTTGGGGATATCAGGGGCAAGAGACAACGGGGTCCTTGTCCCCTCTGCACCCCCGGGCTCCATCAGTGCTGCTCTGCCAGCCCGGCTTGGGCAGGGTTTGGTAACTGTTATTTCACATTCAAAAACTGAATTTGCTGCATTTCATGCGTGTGAGGGTGGAACGTTTCATTAAAACCAATCTCTGGTACAAAGGGCTTGAAACAAGGCGTGGGTGGGATGTGCCAGGAGTCAATCCCTGCCCTTGGTGGGTGGCTTTGCTGTGTGACAGGGACAATTCAGCACCAGGATTATGAAAACCCCTCCAGGAACAACTCGTCAGGGGAGGTTTTAGAGATCTGGAAAGCTCAAAAAGCAGAGCTGAGTGAGAACTGGGAGTTTTTCCCCAGGGTAATTTCTAAGTGAGACAAAATTGTCATTTGCTCTGCATTTAAGTTTCCAGGCAGCAGCTTGAAACCAACCCAGGATTTTCCCTTTTTTTTGCCAGCTCTGTTTTCAAACAGAAAAGTTCCATTTCTGCGTTGCCTCCTCTGTGTTTCCCTCTGTGAGAAAGCCACAGAAGCAACAGAAAAACAGGGAGAGCAGCTGAAGAAATAACAACGTTTTCCCTCATAAAAAGGAAACTTCCCAATAAATCCCCAGCCCTTTTGCACTGTGGAGAGCCTGTTGCTCTCTCCCTGCAATAAAAATTCCTTCACATTGTCATGGGCACAGAAAGTCGAGGCAAACGCTCTCATTTTCCAGTTGAAAAAAACTGGATTTCTGCAGTTTAGGATTTGGAGAAAAAGAGAAAACCCAAGAAATATTTTGCTTGGCTTCTCCCCACCAGTGTTTTCGCATTGAAATACATAGAATGGAAATTTTCATTCGTCACAGTTTCTGGAGAAATTGTTTTATAATAAATCTCCCAGACCTGAGCAATGACAACAAACCCCCAGGAGCCATTTCACACAAATAAAATCTCATCTGTGCAAGGAGCTGGGGTGGCAGCACCAGAGGAAGCTCCAGCACAGGATGCCTTTGAAAACAAAACAAAACCCAACAAAACAAAGCAAAATAGAGTGCTGAGATCTTGCTGCTGCTGCTGGAGCCCAGGAGGGCTGTGTCCCATGGTCACAGCCACTGCCTGAGGTGCCCAGCTGGTGAAGCATGAACTCTAGTTGGCACAAAGAGAGATGCTGAAGGCTGGAAACATTTTCTCGGCCACCCTGGTCTTTGGGGAGGGGATTTGCTCTGCTGGGGTCCCCGTGCCAGCTCAGCTCTGGAACCCTGAGGGAGCCCAAGTCTGAGCTTTGGGTCAGACTCCCCCATGTGAGCAAGGACTGAGGTCAGAGCTGAGCCTGGGCCAGCCCAGTCCCCACCAGGGCAGACCCCAGCAGGGAGCAGATCATCTCAGCAGGCAGGACATCCATCCCTGAGCCCCCCCAGCACAGAGCAGATCATCTCAGCAGGCAGGACATCCATCCCTGAGCCCCTGAACCCCCCAGCACAGAGCAGATCATCTCAGCAGGCAGGACATCCATCCCTGAGCCCCTAAACCCCCCAGCACAGAGCAGATCATCTCAGCAGGCAGGACATCCATCCCTGATCCCCTGAGCACCCCCAGCACAGAGCAGATCATCTCAGCAGGCAGGACATCCATCCCTGAGCCCCTGATCCCCCCCAGCACAGAGCAGATCATCTCAGCAGGCAGGACATCCATCCCTGAGCCCCCCCTGATCTCCCCCAACACAGAGCAGATCATCTCAGCAGGCAGGACATCCATCCCTGAGCCCCCCCTGATCCCCCCCAGCACAGAGCAGATCATCTCAGCAGGCAGGACATCCATCCCTGATCCCCTGAGCACCCCCAGCACAGAGCAGATCATCTCAGCAGGCAGGACATCCATCCCTGATCCCCCCCAGACCCCCAGCACAGAGCAGATCATCTCAGCAGGCAGGACATCCATCCCTGATCCCCCCCAGCACAGAGCAGATCATCTCAGGGAGCAGGACATCCATCCCTGAGTCCCCCCGGGCACCCGGAGCTCAGGAGCCTCAGCCTGGTGGGAGCTGCCTCCTGAGCTGGGCTCGGGCTGATTGCCAAGGCAGTGAACTCGCTCGGGGCCATCAGATCAACAATCTGATCACACCACGAGCCGCACAGCTCGGGGACTGCCACCACTGTGGCTCACCAGCTCTGTCACTGCACTGAGCCTGAGTAATGAACTTGTCACAAAATGCATTTACCTGGTGCCAGCAGGGACTGAACCTCCGGGAGCGAGTGATTCACAGCCCTGAACCCAACCGGGGGGGGGCACAGCCCTCGGTGTAACAGAGCCCCCCTTGGGGTCGCTCTGAGACTTGGCATCCTTGGCTCAGGGGCTGAAAGAGAAATCCAGCCCCGTTTGAGCCCAGGATGTCGTGTGGGTCAGCCACGGAGGGGATTAAGGCAGGGCTGCCGGGGTTTTTGGGCTGCTTCTCTGCGTTTAGAAATGAACACCCCGAGTCGTGGCAAAGGGATCGATCTCTCCCTCTGCACGGGGAGCAGGGAGCGGCTGCCAGCGCGCTCTGCAGGCACAGGGCTGCAGCTGAGCCCCGAGCTGAGCCAGGCACGGAGTGTGGGAGTCCAGGACACCCCTCTGGCTGCCCTGGCTGGCTCCAGACCCTGGCAGGGGGCTCAGAGACCTTGGCACAAAGTCAAAAACACCTGTGGCTTCCATTTTAGCCCGTGGGAAAAGCTGCCAACTCTGTGTGAGGAATTACAAACCACAAGGGTTTGAGCAGTGTGGTAGTTGAATTAACACAGGGTGAAAAAGTAGAATTTTGGGGATGGAGGGATTTGGGTGTGTCCTGACCTCCTTCTCCTTCTCTTTGCCCTCCATGTCTTGCTGTGCTGGTGACACTTTTCTGTTGGTTTAAGGTAGAGACACACTGTCCAGCATAGATTATAGATATTGGTGCATTGTTATAAACAGACTATACATAACTTTTGATATAAAAGGTAAACACCGCCCAAGAGGGCACGGCAGAATGCTGTGGTGGACTTGCTAGGCAGAGCTTGGCAGGTCAGAGAAAGGATGGTATAGATAAGAAGTGTCACCAGATGACACAAGGAAAAACGACGCACCACAGCTTTGGTCACGATGAAGAGACTCATTTATTTTCTCTGACTCCAATCTTTTATAGTTTTCAAAAGGTGCCAGTGGATTGGAGGGTGAACGTGCCACCTCTCCAACCACACTGGACAAACCACCTGTACATCAAATTTCTCTGCCTCTATGAAAGAATGCAAAACAATAGGTTGTTTACAGAAAGTTGTGTGGGAAAGTTCTCTACAAGAATGTAAACTCAGAAGGCTTTAGGAAACTCTTGAAAATCAGGGAGACAAAGAAGAAATAAACAACCTTGAAAACAGATTCGGATGCATTCCAGACTCCTCCTTTGGCTGCACGGGCTAAGGGAACGAGGACTCTCACAATCTTGGGGTCATTTCCAAAGAAAAGCAGACCCCAACAATCCAGCACCAGCAGGTTCCTCGAGGACAGCCCTGGCCCTGGGGCCCTGCTGCAGCCAGCTGGGCACCGTGCCCTCGCCCTGCCCTCGGCCAGGGGAAGGGCAAAGGGGCACGAGGGGTTTGCAGCTGAGAGCGGTTTGGTGCCACGCCAGGGAAAATGTCACGGGCCAGACTGTCCTGGGCAACGGGGCAGGGCTGGGGGCATCTGCCAGGGCTTGGGGCAGGGCTGGGGGCATCTGCCAGGGCTTGGGGCAGGGCTGGGGGCATCTGCCAGGGCTTGGGGCAGGGCAGGCATCTGCACTGAGCAGCTGGAGGAAGCACAGGGGTCAGAGCCACGCAGAGCCCCTTTCCTCTGCTGTGGAACCCAGGCTCGTGCTGTGCCAGGCTGGCAGCTCCACCCTTCCCTGGCAGCGGGGAGATGTGCCCACAGCACTGCTCAGATCTGGACAATCCTTTCAGCTTTTCCCCCATAAAAATGGGGCCATGGGTGGAAGTGTGGATGAAGCTCCTGTGGCACAGGGGGAGGGGGAGCTGTGTCCAAAGGGAAAACCCAAACTCCTCCTGTGCCTGACAGCGAGTGCCAGCAGTGCCTGGGGCTCACGGGCCAGGCTCCCTGGAAAGGCCAGTGGCCCTGCCTGGCTCCACATCCAGCTCTGGTTTGTCCCTGGGAGAGGCAGTGTCAGCCCAGAAGTTGGGAAGTGTGGGACAGGGGCTGGGCCCTGTGCTCCCCAGTGTGGGTGATTAGCAGGGCTGGTAGCAGCACAGCCGGTGACAGCTCAGGTGTCCCTGGAGCTGAGATTGCTGCTCCCCATCACCTCTGCCTCCCTTCTGTCCTCTCCTCCCTGCTCCCCAGCAGGCCCCAGGGGGCACTGAGGCACGGAGAGGGAGCTGCACCTTCCCTGGGCCAGCCCCAGGACACCTGCAGGTGCCACGACCTTTCCTGGGTGGTTTCAGTCCTACAGCACTGGGGAGCTCGGGATTGCCAGAGGGACCCACACACTGCAGGGCAGGGGAGGGATTAGATCCAGGGAAGCTTGAGGATGTGTCCGTCCAAGAGATCAGGACTCAGCACATGAAACAAGGGAGAGTTGAGTGCTAAAAGCAGCAGGAATAGTGCAAATTCTTGTGCTGTAAGGTCTGGCTGCCTCCCATGTGGTTGAACAGTTTAGGAACTTGCCCATAAAGGGAATCCTGCCCTCCTGAGTGTGGGGTGGGTGTAACTTTGGACTCTGAGGCATGCTTACAGCATCTGTAGTTTTAGAGTGTTGCTTGGGTACAGAAAACCTGTGCCCAGTGCTTAAACCTGTGCAGCTGGGACAGGCTCTGAGAACTGCCCTCTCTCACTTCCCAGGGCTTTGGGACGCTCTGCGCTGCTGTCACAGCAGAGTGACAGCACCGTGTCCTGCCCTGCTCAGGACACAACAGTGGGAAGAGAGAATTTTAACCCCAGAAGCACAGAAAAACAGCAGCACCTGGAAAAAACGAGGTGTCAGTGAGAGGTGGAAGGGCAGAGGTCAGGCATCCTCCTGCGCCCCCGCAGCCCCAGGGGCTCCAGGCTCTGGAGGAAGGAGAGCAGAGCTGTTGAGCTCCACTGCTCCCAGAAACGAATTTTTTACTGGCTCCTCTTAACTTTTGACCCCACGAACAATCCGGATGTGTTCTGGCTGCTGTGTGCACCTTGGAGGTGAGGAGAAGGCGAGAATTCCCCCGGCTGGAATTTCCCCACTCCCTGCTGCTGCCGGGAACACCTTGGGCACAGATGGAGCCAGAGGGAGGAACTGCGACTCCAGCTCTGTGGAAAATCCACCCTCCCCTTGCTCCACCTCCCCCCGAACGCCCCGCAGGCTGTGAGAATGATGAGGACAATAAAATATGTTGCTCAATTATCCCGCCGAGGAGTTGCTGTAATTCCAGCCCACGATCCCCCAGCCCCCCGTGTCCCGTGGATTAGCACAGTGGGCATTACACTCGCTGGGAAGAGGATTAGGGAAGCACAGGAGGCGGAGGGGCAGCTTTTATTTAATCTAATGGTTGTTCTACCCGATTTCCCGCAGGCTCTTTTGATTTGCAGTGAGCAGGCAAGGGAGATCAGCTGGGTTTTTAAAGCCTTGCTGACACAACTCCTGATAAATAAAGATGAGCTTCTACCAGCGAGTATTCTCTGGGAAACAAAAGATTTGTACCTTGGGATCTTCTGGCCAGGGGCATGGGAGCAGGGGGAGTGTGGCAGGGAGGAATTAACATGCAGAGCCTGGAATCAAATATTTCCAGCCATAATTAACAACAGGAAAAAACGTGGAGAGCTGCAGAAAATTAGTTTAAAATGCAGATCCAGAAAGGATGGGAGCCCTGACTCCAGGGTTGATGTCCCTTGGGGACACAGGGCTGTTTGGTGGCTTCTTGCTCCTCCTGTGTCACCAGGGGAGCCCCAGGGAGGGTCCTGCTGCAGAGGGACACAAGTTCAGCTTGCCAAGACCACTGGCTCCCTTGGGATGTTCCCAGCAGCACAAGGAGAGGCTTGCAGGAGCTCCTGGGGGAGGATTTCACCATGGCCGTGAGGTGATCGTGCCCAGTGCAGGTGGCAGTGTCCAGGCATGCCAGGGCCATCACCTGCCCAGGGCTGGCGACCCTGGGCTTTGGGTAACCTTGCTAACCTGGGCTTTTGGGGTCTGTGCTTTGGGGTCTAAATTCCCATTTCTCCAGCCCACTGGGAAGTGATGCCCAGACAGAGCTGCTGGTGTGCCAAGGGGCAATTCCAAGGGGCAGTTCCTTGGCACTGCGGTGAGCACCTGGCTGGTTCCCCCTCAGGGGGATGATCCAGTGGGATTCAGGGCTGAATCCAACTGGGAGAATTCCTCTGCTCTAGGCTGGTCCCTGGCCAGGCTTTTCACCTTCCCCCAAAGCCTGGTGTGTCCTTCTCCCAGAACTGGCTCTGTTGTTCATCTCCCCTCCAGGGTGAGGGGTCCTGGAGGCCGCTGGCAGGGCCACTTCCATGGAAGGGGGCAGGTCCTTGGAAAGCTCTCAGGCCAGGAAGAAGGATCTGGCTGTGCCTGCCATGGGACTGACACTGGTGATGCCTTAAGGTTTGGCTTTCATATTTTTCAGACTCTCTGCTGCTTTAGTGTGTGGGTCTGGGCTCCATATCAGGGGATGGTGAGCTCTGTGCACAGAGCAGGGAGACAAAACAATTCCTGCTCCAGCTGGGCACCAAGGACAAATGATCCAAATCTCAGCCCAGGAGCACAAACAGCGTGGGCTGGAGAGAGAAAAACAAGCAGGATGGGAGTGCATGGGCTGGAGCTGGAATGGGACAATGAACTGCAAGGTGCAAATGGAGCAGAGCTGATCCCAGTGAGAGCCCCCGGGAGCGCTCGTGCATTTTGGGACCATTTTGGTTCCTCTTGGGTGCAGCCCTGGCTGGGCTCTGGTGCTGCCCAAGGTGGATCCATGGAGGAGATCCTTTTCATAAATCCCTGTTTATTCTTTAGCTCTGTCCAGCCTCTGCTCTGGGTCAGCCTTCCCAAGGCATGCCTGGGCACGCAGGTGTGATGACAGAAAGCCACCCTCTGTCCCTTCTGCTGTGAGCAATGCACAGGGACGAGTCTGGAGCAGGAATCTGGGGATTGTCTCACATTTGGAAGCCCCAGCTCACAAGAGAGGCTGCTCAAAGCTCATTGAACAACACCTCTGAGGCACCTCATTCCATTCCCACAGTGATCCAGCCTCTCGGTGAGCACCACTCCCCTGTCACTGCAGGACAGCAGTGAGTGGAACCAGGAATTCCCATCCAGGAGCCCCAGGCCCAGCCGATCTGGGAACCCAGAGCCAGGGGCAGCCACAGATTCAATGGCTGTGGCACCCCAGGATGTGCTTTGTAATTACAAGTCTGCTTTGAAGTGTCCTTCAAGGGCCAAGGGAACAATTCCTGATTTATGAAATAATATCTTTGCCTTTTCTAAAGTAAATATTTGGTGTCTGCTAAGGTTAACTCTTCATATCCTGCTGCAGGGTGAGTTCTGTAATAATGTCCCTGTGTTTGTGATAACAGACAACAGCTTTGCTATAAACGATGGCATTCAAGTACCAACCAGTGTTGCAGTGGAGAATCCCAAAGGAGAGGAGCCAGGGAAGTGGCTCCTGTTTATTACTGCTGGAACATTAGCAGCAGCTGGGTTAGGTCACCTAAAGACTTCCGTGCTGGATGGTTTCTATCTGGCCATAACTTTCCGAAGCTCTGCAATTTTCTGCTTGTCATCACTGTTTCTTTATGTGTGATCCTGCCTGATTCATTTCTTTTTTCTCAGAGAGAATATCTTAGGAGAAAACTCCTGCAATCCCCTTGGATAAACCAGGTGTGATTGACCTTCCCTGGTCAGCAGAGTGCTGCTGTCCCTCATGGAGCCATTTGCCTGCTCTTGGGAATTCAAGGATCATTCAGGCTGGGAAAACCCTCCCAGCCCATCAATTCCAAACTGTGCCCCATCCCCACCCTGTCCCCAGCCCAGAGCTCTGAGTGCCACCTCCAGAAATTCCCTGGCCACCTCCAGGATGGGCACTCCAAACCTCCCTGGGCAGTTCCAATCCCTGAGCTCCCTTTCCATGGGGAAATTCCTGCTGGTGCCCACCCTGAGCCTGCCCTGGCCCAGCCTGAGGCCGTTCCCTCTCCTCCTGTCCCTGTTCCCTGGAGCAGAGCCCGACCCCCCCGGCTGTCCCCTCCTGTCAGGAGCTGTGCAGAGCCACAAGGGCCCCCTGAGCCTCCTTTGCTCCAGTCTGAGCCCCTTCCCAGCTCCCTCAGCTGCTCCAGCCCCTTTCCAGCTCCCTCAGCCTCTCCTGGGACTCCAGACCTTTCCCCAGCTCCATCCCTTCCCTGGATGGAGCCCCTCCATGTCCTTCCTGTCCTGAGCTGTCCCCAGCCCTGGAGGTGCCTCAGCCACTCCTCGTGTGGCCCCTCCAGACCCTTCCCCACCTTTGTGTCCCTCCTTTGGACACGTCACCCTCCTTTGGTGTCACCAGTTTTGTTCATCTGTCCCAGTGCCCCCAGGCCCCACAGAGCAGCTCAGGGGCAGTGAGGTCTCCTGGCAGGGCTGAGGGACAATAAATGCTGGAATGGGATGGACTGGAATGACACCAGGGGAGTAATCACAGACGTGTGCCTGGGAGTCCCACAGAGCTTGGATTCACTCATGGAGACCTGCACGATGGGAAAAGCTTGGACTGCTTGCTGCTGTTCACACATTCCTCATCCTTTTTATTTTTACCTGATGATTCCTACGTCTTTCCCTTATTTGAAATATCTCCG
>NW_026530408.1:0-12150 GCF_026979565.1 Vidua chalybeata | reverse complement strand
GGGAAAAAAAAGGCGGGAAAAGCAGGAAAAATGTGGGAAAATGCAGAAAAAAAGGCAGGAAAGTGGGAAAAAGGCAGGAAAAGTGGAAAAAAAAAGGCGGGAAAACCTGAAAAAATGTGGGAAAAGCTGGAAAAAAGGCGGGAGAAGGCCAAAAAACGGTGGGAAAAGTGGGGAAAAAGGCGGAAAAAGGCAGAAAAAAGGTGGGAAAACCTGAAAAAAAGGCGGGAAAAGTGGGAAAAAAGGTGGGAAAAGCAGGAAAAAGCTGGAAAAGTCTGAACAAAGGTGGGAAAACCTGAAAAAAGGCGGGAAAAGTAGAAAAAAAGGTGGGAAAAGCTGAAAAAAGGCAGGAAAAGTGGAAAAAAAAGGCAGGAAAAGGTAGAAAAATGGTGGGAAAAGACAGAAAAAAGGTGGAAAAACCTGAAAAAAAGGCGGGAAAAGCAGGAAAAAAGGCGGGAAAAGCAGGAAAAAAGGCGGGAAAAGTGGAAAAAAAAAAGCGTGAAAAAGAGGAAAAAGGCGGGAAAAGTGGAAAAAAAAGGTGGGAAAAGTGGGAAAAGAGGTGGGAAAAGCAGAAAAAAGGCAGGAAAACCTGAAAAAAAGGCGGGAAAAGCAGGAAAAAGGCGGGAAAAGCAGGAAAAAAGGCGGGAAAAGTGGAAAAAAAGAAAGCGTGAAAAAGAGGAAAAAGGCGGGAAAAGCGGAAAAAAGGCGGGAAAAGTGGAAAAAAAAGGCGGGAAAAGTGGGAAAAGAGGTGGGAAAAGCAGAAAAAAGGCAGGAAAACCTGAAAAAAAGGCGGGAAAAGCAGGAAAAAAGGCGGGAAAAGTGGGAAAAAGGCGGGAAAAGGCAGAAAAATGGCGGGAAAACCTGAAAAAAAGGCGGGAAAAAGGCAGGAAAAGTGGAAAAAAAAGGCGGGAAAAGGCGAAAAAAGGGCGGGAAAAGCCTGAAAAAAGGCGGGAAAAGCGGGGAAAAAGGTGGGAAAAGCAGGAAAAAGGCGGAAAAAGACTGAAAAAAGGCGGGAAAAGCAGGAAAAAGGCGGGAAAAGACCAAAAAAAGGCGGGAAAAGCAGGAAAAAAGGCGGGAAAAGTGGAAAAAAAAGGGCAGGAAAAGCAGGAAAAAGGCGGGAAAACCTGAAAAAAGGCGGGAAAAGTGGAAAAAAAAGGCGGGAAAAGCAGGAAAAAGGTGGGAAAAGGCAGAAAAAGGGTGGGAAAAAGCAGGAAAAAGGTGGGAAAAGGCTGAAAAAAAGGCGGGAAAAGTGGGGAAAAAGGTGGGAAAAGGCAGAAAAATGGTGGGAAAAGGCAGAAAAAAGGCGGGAAAAGCCGGAAACACAGCAGGAAAAGGCTGAAAAAAAGCAGGAAAACCTGTAAAAAAGGCAGGGAAAGTGGAAAAAAAAAAGCGGGAAAAGCTGGAAAAAGGCAGGAAAAGTAGAAAAAAAATGCGGGAAGGTGGGAAAAAGGCAGGAAAAAACCGAAAAAAGTTGGGAAAAGGCCGAAAAAAGGCGGGAAAAGCAGGAAAAAGGCAGGAAAGGTGGAAAAAAAAGGCGGGAAAAGGCAGAAAAATGGTGGGAAAAGACAGAAAAAAGGTGGGAAAACCTGAAAAAAAAGGTGGGAAAAGCAGGAAAAAGGTGGGAAAAGTGGAAAAAAGGCAGGAAAAGTGGAAAAAAAGGCGGGAAAAGCAGAAAAAAAGGCAGGAAAACCTGAAAAAAAGGCAGGAAAAGCAGGAAAAAAAAGGGAAAAGGCAGAAAAAAGGCAGGAAAGTGGGAAAAAGGTGGGAACACCTGAAAAAAAAGGCAGGAAAAAGCAGCAAAAAGGCAGGAAAAGTGGAAAAAAAAATGCGGGAAAGTGGGAAAAAGGCGGGAAAAGACCGAAAAAAGTTGGGAAAAGGCCGAAAAAAGGCGGGAAAAGCAGGAAAAAGGCAGGAAAAGCGGGGAAAAAGGCGGGAAAAGGCAGAAAAATGGTGGGAAAAGACAGAAAAAAGGTGGGAAAACCTGAAAAAAAGGTGGGAAAAGCAGGAAAAAGGCGGGAAAAGTGGAAAAAAGGCGGGAAAAGTGGAAAAAAAAGAAAGTGTGAAAAAGAGGAAAAAGGCGGGAAAAGCGGAAAAAAGGCGGGAAAAGTGGAAAAAAAAGGCGGGAAAAGTGGGAAAAAGGCGGGAAAAGCGGAAAAAAAAAGGCGGGAAAAGCTGGAAAAAAAAAAGGGAAAAGGCAGAAAAAAGGCAGGAAAGTGGGAAAAAGGTGGGAACACCTGAAAAAAAAGGCAGGAAAAGCAGCAAAAAGGCAGGAAAAGTGGAAAAAAAAAATGCGGGAAAGTGGGAAAAAGGCGGGAAAAGACCGAAAAAAGTTGGGAAAGGCCGAAAAAAGGCGGGAAAAGCAGGAAAAAAGGCGGGAAAAGCGGGGAAAAAGGCGGGAAAAGGCAGAAAAATGGTGGGAAAAGACAGAAAAAAGGTGGGAAAACCTGAAAAAAAGGCAGGAAAAACGCAGGAAAAGTGGAAAAAAAAGGCGGGAAAAGGCGAAAAAAGGGCGGGAAAAGCCTGAAAAAAGGCGGGAAAAGCGGGGAAAAAGGTGGGAAAAGCAGGAAAAAGGCGGAAAAAGACTGAAAAAAGGCGGGAAAAGCAGGAAAAAGGCGGGAAAAGACCAAAAAAAGGCGGAAAAGCAGGAAAAAGGCGGGAAAAGACAAAAAAAAGGCGGGAAAAGTGGAAAAAAAGGCGGGAAAAACAATGAAAAGTTGGGAAAAGCTGAAAAAAGGCGGGAGAAGGCCGAAAAAAGGTGGGAAAAGGCCAAAAAAAGGCGGGAAAAGGCTGAAAAAAGGTGGGAAAAGTGGGACTCACCGCGCTCTGCGCGAGGCTTTGGGTTTTTCCTCCTGCTCTTCCTCGTCCTGCGGGATTTCCCCGCCCGGCTCCGGCGCTTTCCCAGCTCCTCTTTGCGATTCCTCCTCCTCCTCCTCGTTCCCGTCGCGTTTTTTTCCGGGGATCCTGCGGAGCTTGGCCGGAGCGGCGGCGGCGTCGTCCCGGCGCCGTTTCCTGCCGGCGTCGCCGGAATCCCCGCGGGATCGGGCGCCGATTGCCGCCGGATTTTCCTGGCAGCGCCGGATCCAGCCGGGGTCCAGCGAGCTCAAGGTGCGGGCCAGGCTCCGCCGGAGGCGCCGGAAGCGCTCGGGATCAGCGGGAAATTTGGGATTGGGGGGCGGGAGGAGCTCCGGGGATTCCGGGGAGTTTTGGGGTTTTTTTTCCGGCGGCTCCGCGGGCGAAGCTTCGGCTCCGAGCTCCGGGGTTTGCTGGGATTGGGGGATCGGGGGATTCGAGGGATTTTGGGGTTGGAGGATTTTTGGGGTTCTGTGGGGATTTGGGATCCTCCGTGGGGTCAGAGGGGGCTCCTGGAGAGAAAAAAAAAATCCCAAATTTTTTCTCCTCTGGAATTGCAAATCCCTGGGATTTTGGGGTCTTCTGGTATTGATGCCCTTAATTTTGGGGGTCCCAAATTTTGGGATCCTCCAAATTTTGGGGTCTCAAAATCTGGGATTTCCATTTTTAGGGGTGTTTAGTTTTGGAATTCTCTGAATTTTGGGAGTCACCAATTTTGGGGTCCCTAATTTTGGGATTCTCTGAATTTTTGGGATTCTTCAACTTTTGGGGTCTCTGATTTTTGGTGTCTCAAATTTTCAGGGGTTCCAACTTTTAGGATTCTTCATCTTTTTGGGGTCTCAAATTTTGGGGATCCCAAATTTTGGGGTTCTCCAACTTTTGGGTTTCTGTGGGGATTTGGGATCCTCCGAGGGGTCAGAGGGGGCTCCTGGAGAGAAAAAAAAAAAAAAATCCCCAATTTTTTCTCCTCTGGAATTGCAAATCCCAAATCCAACTGGGATTTTGGGGTCTCCAAGTTTTGGGGTCTTTAATTTTGGGGTTTCCTAAATTTTGGGATTCTCCAATTTTTAGGGTCTCAAACTTTTAGGGTCTTTAATTTTGGGGGATCCTGAATTTTGGGATTCTCCAGTTTTTAGGGTCTCTGATTTTTGGTGTCTCAAATTTTCAGGGGTCCCAAATTTTGGGATTCTCCAATTTTTGGGGTCTCTGATTTTTGGGTTCTCCAATTTTTGGGGTCCTTAATTTTGCAGGGTCTCCAATTTTTGGGATCTCCAATTTTTGGGGTCTCTGAATTTTGGAATTCACCAATTTAGGGGTCCCTAATTTTGGGATTCTCTGAATTTTTGGGATTCTTCAACTTTTGGGGTCTCTGATTTTTGGTGTCTCAAATTTTCAGGGGTTCCAACTTTTGGGATTCTTCATCTTTTTGGGGTCTCAAATTTTGGGGATCCCAAATTTTGGGGTTCTCCAACTTTTGGGTTTCTGTGGGGATTTGGGATCCTCCGAGGGGTCAGAGGGGGCTCCTGGAGAGAAAAAAAAAAATCCCAAATTTTTTCTCCTCTGGAATTGCAAATCCCAAATCCAGCTGGGATTTTGGGGTCTCCAATTTTTGGGGGTCCCAAATTTTGGGGTCTTTGATTTTCAGGGTCTCAAATTTTCAGGGGGTCCAACTTTTGGGGTCTCCAATTTTTGGTGTCTCCAAATTTTGGGGATCCTGAATTTTGGGATTCTCCAATTTTTGGGATTCTCCAACTTTTGGGGTCTCTGATTTTTGGTGTCTCAAATTTTCAGGGGTCCCAAATTTTGGGATTCTCCAATTTTTGGGGTCTTTGATTTTTGGGTTCTCCAATTTTTGGGGTCCTTAATTTTGGAGGATCCCAAATTTTTGGGGTCACAAAATTTCAGGCGTCCAAAATTTTGGGATTCTCCAACTTTTTGGGTCTCTGATTTTTGGTGGTTCCAACTTTTGACAGTTCCAAATTTTGGGATTCTTTAGCTTTTGGGGTATCAAATTTTGGGAGATCCCAAATTTTGGGATTCTCCAACTTGTGGGGTTCTGCTGGGATTTGGGATCCTCCGAGGGGTCAGAGGGGGCTCCTGGAGAGAAAAAAAAAAATCCCCAATTTTTTCTCCTCTGGAATTGCAAATCCCTGGGATTTTGGGGTCTTCTGGTTTTGGTGCCCTTAATTTTGGGGGTCCCAAATTTTGGGATCCTCCAAATTTTGGGGTCTCAAAATCTGGGATTTCCAATTTTAGGGGTGTTTAGTTTTGGAATTCTCTGAATTTTGGGAGTCACCAATTTTGGGATCCCAAATTTTGGGATTCTCCAACTTTTGGGGGCTCTGATTTTTGGGGGTTCCAACTTTTGGGATTCTTCAGCTTTTGGGGCATCCCAAATTTTGGGGGATCCCAAATTTTGGGGTTCTCCAACTTTTGGGTTTCTGTGGGAATTTGGGATCCTGCGAGGGGTCAGAGGGGGCTTCCTGGAGAGAAAAAAAAAAATTCCCAAATTTTTTCTCCTCTGGAATTGCAAATCCCAAATCCAGCTGGGATTTTGGGGTCTCCAATTTTTGGGGGTCCCAAATTTTGGGGTCTTTGATTTTCAGGGTCTCAAATTTTCAGGGGGTCCAACTTTTGGGGTCTCCAATTTTTGGTGTCTCCAAATTTTGGGGATCCTGAATTTTGGGATTCTCCAATTTTTGGGATTCTCCAACTTTTGGGGTCTCTGATTTTTGGTGTCTCAAATTTTCAGGGGTCCCAAATTTTGGGATTCTCCAATTTTTGGGGTCTTTGATTTTTGGGTTCTCCAATTTTTGGGGTCCTTAATTTTGGAGGATCCCAAATTTTTGGGGTCACAAAATTTCAGGCGTCCAAAATTTTGGGATTCTCCAACTTTTTGGGTCTCTGATTTTTGGTGGTTCCAACTTTTGACAGTTCCAAATTTTGGGATTCTTTAGCTTTTGGGGTATCAAATTTTGGGAGATCCCAAATTTTGGGATTCTCCAACTTGTGGGGTTCTGCTGGGATTTGGGATCCTCCGAGGGGTCAGAGGGAGCTCCTGGAGAGAAAAAAAAAAATCCCCAATTTTTTCTCCTCTGGAATTGCAAATCCCTGGGATTTTGGGGTCTTCTGGTTTTGGTGCCCTTAATTTTGGGGGTCCCAAATTTTGGGATCCTCCAAATTTTGGGGTCTCAAAATCTGGGATTTCCATTTTTAGGGGTGTTTAGTTTTGGAATTCTCTGAATTTTGGGAGTCACCAATTTTGGGGTCCCTAATTTTGGGATTCTCTGAATTTTTGGGATTCTTCAACTTTTGGGGTCTCTGATTTTTGGTGTCTCAAATTTTCAGGGGTTCCAACTTTTAGGATTCTTCATCTTTTTGGGGTCTCAAATTTTGGGGGATCCCAAATTTTGGGGTTCTCCAACTTTTGGGTTTCTGTGGGGATTTGGGATCCTCCGAGGGGTCAGAGGGGGCTCCTGGAGAGAAAAAAAAAAATCCCCAATTTTTTCTCCTCTGGAATTGCAAATCCCAAATCCAACTGGGATTTTGGGGTCTCCAAGTTTTGGGGTCTTTAATTTTGGGGTTTCCTAAATTTTGGGATTCTCCAATTTTTAGGGTCTCAAACTTTTAGGGTCTTTAATTTTGGGGGATCCTGAATTTTGGGATTCTCCAGTTTTTAGGGTCTCTGATTTTTGGTGTCTCAAATTTTCAGGGGTCCCAAATTTTGGGATTCTCCAATTTTTGGGGTCTCTGATTTTTGGGTTCTCCAATTTTTGGGGTCCTTAATTTTGCAGGGTCTCCAATTTTTGGGATCTCCAATTTTTGGGGTCTCTGAATTTTGGAATTCACCAATTTAGGGGTCCCTAATTTTGGGATTCTCTGAATTTTTGGGATTCTTCAACTTTTGGGGTCTCTGATTTTTGGTGTCTCAAATTTTCAGGGGTTCCAACTTTTGGGATTCTTCATCTTTTTGGGGTCTCAAATTTTGGGGGATCCCAAATTTTGGGGTTCTCCAACTTTTGGGTTTCTGTGGGGATTTGGGATCCTCCGAGGGGTCAGAGGGGGCTCCTGGAGAGAAAAAAAAAAAATCCCAAATTTTTTCTCCTCTGGAATTGCAAATCCCAAATCCAGCTGGGATTTTGGGGTCTCCAATTTTTGGGGGTCCCAAATTTTGGGGTCTTTGATTTTCAGGGTCTCAAATTTTCAGGGGGTCCAACTTTTGGGGTCTCCAATTTTTGGTGTCTCCAAATTTTGGGGGATCCTGAATTTTGGGATTCTCCAATTTTTGGGATTCTCCAACTTTTGGGGTCTCTGATTTTTGGTGTCTCAAATTTTCAGGGGTCCCAAATTTTGGGATTCTCCAATTTTTGGGGTCTTTGATTTTTGGGTTCTCCAATTTTTGGGGTCCTTAATTTTGGAGGATCCCAAATTTTTGGGGTCACAAAATTTCAGGCGTCCAAAATTTTGGGATTCTCCAACTTTTTGGGTCTCTGATTTTTGGTGGTTCCAACTTTTGACAGTTCCAAATTTTGGGATTCTTTAGCTTTTGGGGTATCAAATTTTGGGGGATCCCAAATTTTGGGGTTCTCCAACTTTTGGGTTTCTGTGGGGATTTGGGATCCTCCGAGGGGTCAGAGGGGGCTCCTGGAGAGAAAAAAAAAAAATCCCCAATTTTTTCTCCTCTGGAATTGCAAATCCCAAATCCAACTGGGAGTTTGGGGTCTCCAAGTTTTGGGGTCTTTAATTTTGGGGTTTCCTAAATTTTGGGATTCTCCAATTTTTAGGGTCTCAAACTTTTAGGGTCTTTAATTTTGGGGGATCCTGAATTTTGGGATTCTCCAGTTTTTAGGGTCTCTGATTTTTGGTGTCTCAAATTTTCAGGGGTCCCAAATTTTGGGATTCTCCAATTTTTGGGGTCTCTGATTTTTGGGTTCTCCAATTTTTGGGGTCCTTAATTTTGCAGGGTCTCCAATTTTTGGGATCTCCAATTTTTGGGGTCTCTGAATTTTGGAATTCACCAATTTAGGGGTCCCTAATTTTGGGATTCTCTGAATTTTTGGGATTCTTCAACTTTTGGGGTCTCTGATTTTTGGTGTCTCAAATTTTCAGGGGTTCCAACTTTTGGGATTCTTCATCTTTTTGGGGTCTCAAATTTTGGGGATCCCAAATTTTGGGGTTCTCCAACTTTTGGGGTTCTGTGGGGATTTGGGATCCTCCGAGGGATCAGAGGGGGCTCCTGGAGAGAAAAAAAAAAATCCCAAATTTTTTCTCCTCTGGAATTGCAAATCCCAAATCCAGCTGGCATTTTGGGGTCTCCAATTTTTGGGGGTCCCAAATTTTGGGGTCTTTGATTTTCAGGGTCTCAAATTTTCAGGGGGTCCAACTTTTGGGGTCTCCAATTTTTGGTGTCTCCAAATTTTGGGGGATCCTGAATTTTGGGATTCTCCAATTTTTGGGATTCTCCAACTTTTGGGGTCTCTGATTTTTGGTGTCTCAAATTTTCAGGGGTTCCAAATTTTGGGATTCTTCAACTTTTGGGGTCTCTGATTTTTGGGTTCTCCAATTTTTGGGGTCCTTAATTTTGGAGGATCCCAAATTTTTGGGGTCACAAAATTTCAGGCGTCCAAAATTTTGGGATTCTCCAACTTTTTGGGTCTCTGATTTTTGGTGGTTCCAACTTTTGACAGTTCCAAATTTTGGGATTCTTTAGCTTTTGGGGTATCAAATTTTGGGGGATCCCAAATTTTGGGGTTCTCCAACTTTTGGGTTTCTGTGGGGATTTGGGATCCTCCGAGGGGTCAGAGGGGGCTCCTGGAGAGAAAAAAAAAAATCCCCAATTTTTTCTCCTCTGGAATTGCAAATCCCAAATCCAACTGGGATTTTGGGGTCTTCTGGTTTTGATGCCCTTAATTTTGGGGGTCCCAAATTTTGGGGTCTCAAAATCTGGGATTTCCAATTTTAGGGGTGTTTAGTTTTGGAATTCTCTGAATTTTGGGAGTCACCAATTTTGGGATCCCAAATTTTGGGATTCTCCAACTTTTGGGGGCTCTGATTTTTGGGGGTTCCAACTTTTGGGATTCTTCAGCTTTTGGGGCATCCCAAATTTTGGGGGATCCCAAATTTTGGGGTTCTCCAACTTTTGGGTTTCTGTGGGGATTTGGGATCCTCCAAGGGGTCAGAGGGGGCTCCTGGAGAGAAAAAAAAAAATTCCCAAATTTTTTCTCCTCTGGAATTGCAAATCCCTGGGATTTTGGGGTCTTCTGGTTTTGATGCCCTTAATTTTGGGGGTCCCAAATTTTGGGGTCTCAAAATCTGGGATTTCCAATTTTAGGGGTGTTTAGTTTTGGAATTCTCTGAATTTTGGGAGTCACGAATTTTGGGATCCCAAATTTTGGGATTCTCCAACTTTTAGGGGCTCTGATTTTTGGGGGTTCCAACTTCTGGGATTCTTCAGCTTTTTGGGGTCTCAAATTTTGGGGGATCCCAAATTTTGGGGTTCTCCAAATTTTGGGGTTCTGCTGGGATTTGGGATCCTCCGAGGGGTCAGAGGGGGCTCCTGGAGAGAAAAAAAAAAAAATTCCCAAATTTTTTCTCCTCTGGAATTGCAAATCCCAAATCCAGCTGGCATTTTGGGGTCTCCAATTTTTGGGGGTCCCAAATTTTGGGGTCTTTGATTTTCAGGGTCTCAAATTTTCAGGGGTCCCAACTTTTGGGGTCTCTGATTTTTGGGTTCTCCAATTTTTGGGGTCTCCTAAATTTGGAGGATCCCAAAGTTTTGGGGTCACAAAATTTCAGGCGTCCAAAATTTTGGGATTCTCCAACTTTTGGGGTCTCGGATTTTTGGTGGTTCCAACTTTTGGGGGTCCCAACTTTTGGGATTCTTCAGCTTTTGGGGTCTCAAATTTTTGGGCTCTCCCAAATTTTGGGATTCTCTAATTTTTAGGGTTTCTGAGTTTGAGGTCTCCAATTTTTGGGGGTCCCAAATTTTGAAGTCTTTGATTTTCAGGGTCTCAAATTTTCAGGGGTTTCAACTTTTGGGGTCTCCAAATTTTGGGGGATCCCAAATTTTGGGATTCTCCAATTTTTAGGGTCTCAGACTTTCAGAGTCTTTAATTTTGGGGGATCCTGAATTTTGGGATCCCAAATTTTGGGACCTCAAATTTTCAGGGGTCCCAACTTTTGGGGTCTCCAATTTCTGGGGGTTCCGAATTTTGGGATCCCCAAATTTTGTGGTCTCTGATTTTTGGGTTCTCCAATTTTTTGAATCCTTAATTTTGGGTGGTCCCAAATTTTGGGATTCTCTGAATTTGGGATTCTCCAACTTTCGGGGTCTTCGATTTTTTGGATCCCAAATTTTGGGATCTCCAATTTTGGGGTTGTTTAATTTTGGGATTCTCTGAATTTTGGGATTCATCAATTTTAGGGTCCCAAATTTTGTGATTCTCCAACATTTGGGGTCTCTGGTTTTTGGTGTCTCCAACTTTTGGGGGTTCTGAATTTTGGGATCCCCAAATTTTGGGTTGTCTGACTTTTGGGATTCTCCAATTTTGGGGTCTCTGATTTTTGGGGTCTCAAATTTTCAGGGGTCCCAATTTTTGGGATTCTCCAACTTTTGGGGTCTCCAATTTTTGGAATCCTTAATTTTGGGTGGTCCCAAATTTTGGGATTCTCTGAATTTGGGATTCTCCAACTTTTGGGGTCTTTCATTTTTCAGATCCCAAATTTTGGGATCTCCAATTTTGGGGTTGTTTAATTTTGGGATTCTCTGAATTTTGGGATCCCAAATTTTGGAATTCTCTGAATTTTGGGGTCTCTGATCTTGAGGTCTCAAATTTTCCGGGCTCCCAATTTTTAGGATTCTCCAACTTTTGGGGTCTCTGATTTTTGGTTCCCAAATTTTTGGAGGTTCCAAATTTTGGGATTCTCCAATTTTTGAAGTCTCTGATTTTTGAGCTTTCCAATTTTGGGGATCCCAAATTTTGGGCTGAAAAATGCCCCAAACTCCCCCTGGAAAATCCTTTTTTTCCATTTTCCCCCATTCCAGACCTTCCCAGTTGTTCCCAGTTTGGCTTTGAGCTTCATCCCATAAAACTCCGAAATTCCCGGCCGGGGTTTCCCGCTCCGGCTTTTCCCGGGAATTTTCGGCGCCCGGTTCAGGTGGGAACCCCAAAATCCCGAATCCTCCACCTGCAACGACACCAAAATCCCAAAAAATCCCCCAGATCTGCTCAATTCCAGCCCAAAATCCCAAAAAATCCCCCAAAGATGCTCAATTCCAGCCCAAAATCCCAAAATTCCCCCAAATCTGCTCAATTCCAGCCCAAAATCCCAAAAAATCCCCCAAAGATGCTCAATTCCAGCCCAAAATCCCAAAATTCCCCCAAATCTGCTCAATTCTAGCCCAAAATCCCCAAAAATCCCCCCAAATTCCCCAATACAAAATCCCAACATATCCCAGCCCCAAATCCCAAAAATCCCAAGAAATGCCCCAAATCCCAAAAAATCTCAGCCCCAAAACCCCATGAAATCCCCAAATCCCAAAAATTCCTGACCTGAAATTCCAAAAATCCCCCAAAATCCCCCAAATTCTCCATCCTAAATCCCAAAAAAATCTCCCCAAAAATCCCCCAAACCCCCAAAAAATCCCCCCAAAAATCCTCAGCCCCAAGCCCCCAAAAATCCCAGCCCAAAATCTCAAAAAATGCCAGCCCCAAATCCAAAACTTCCCAAAAAATCCCCCCAAAATTCCCAAAAATCCTTTAAAAAACCCCAAAAATCCCCCAAAATCCCCAAATTCCCAATCCCAAATCCCACTCTCACCTGCTCCTGCTCCGGGGCCGTTTGGGGTTCGGGATTCGGCGCCGTCCCCGAGGGGCCCCGGAGCCGCCGCAGCGCCCGGAACTCGCGGTACAGAGCTGGCAGCGGGATCCGGGATTGGGGAGATTTGGGGGGAATGGGGGGGAAATTTGGGAATTTTGGGGGAAATTTTGGGATTTTGGGGGAAAATTGGGAATTTTGGGGGAGATTTTTGGGATTTTGGGGGAAAATTTTGGGATTTGGGGGGGAAATTTGGGATTTTGGGGGAGATTTTGGGAATTTGGGGAGAAATTTGGGATTTTGGGGGAAATTTTGGGATTTTGGGAGGAAATCTTGGGAATATGGGGGGAAATTTGGGAATTTTGGGGGAAATTTTGGGATTTTGGGGGAAATTTTGGGAATTTGGGGGAAATTTTGGGAATTTTGGGGGAGATTTTTGGGATTTTGGGGGAGATTTTGGGAATTTGGGGAGAAATTTGGGAATTT
>NW_026530407.1:0-12346 GCF_026979565.1 Vidua chalybeata | reverse complement strand
CCCAAATTCCCGAATCCCCCCAAATTCCCCCCAAATCCCCGCGGAGGGGGAGGGGCCATTTTGGGGGTGGGGGAGGGGCCCCCCCCCGGGGCCTGGCCCGGTCAGCCCGGCCCGGTTTGCGACCCCTCCCCCACCCCAAAATGTCCCCTCCCCCCCCCTTGGGGACCCCCCCTGTCCCCTCCCCCACCCCAAAATGTCCCCTCCCCCCCCCCTTGCGGACCCCCCCTGTCCCCTCCCCCCCCCCAATGTCCCCCCCCCCCCTTGGGACCCCCCTGTCCCCTCCCCCCCCCCAATGTCCTCTCCCCTCCCCCCCCTTGGGACCCCCCTGTCCCCTCCCCCCCCAATGTCCCCTCCCCCCCCTTGGGACCCCCCGGCCCCGCCCCTCCCCCCCCCGCCCCACATCCCGTTTGGGGCCGCGGCGGCTGCGGGGCGGGGGGGGGCTCCTATGGGGCCGGAGGATTTGGGGTGAGCCCGGGGGGGGCAGTTATGGGGTCGGGGGCGCTTTTGGGGTGGATTTGGGGCATTTTTGGGGTGGATTTGGGGCATTTTTGGGGGCATTTTTTGGGCATTTTTTGGGCATTTTTGGGGTGGATTTGGGGCATTTTGGGGGCATTTTTGGAGCTGTTTTGGGTCTGATTTGGGGCAGATTTGGGGCAGTTTTGGGGCAGTTTTGGGGCAGTTGTGGGGCCAGAGGATTTGGGGTGAGCCTGGAGGGGGCAGTTATGGGGTCGGGGGCGCTTTTGGGGTGGATTTGGGGCATTTTTGGGGTGGATTTGGGGCATTTTTGGGGCATCTTTGGAGCTGATTTGGGGCAGTTTTGGGGCAGTTTTGGGGCAGTTGTGGGGCGCTTATGGGGCCGGAGGATTTGGGGTGACCCCGGGGGGGGCAGTTATGGGGTCGGGGGCGCTTTTGGGGTCGATTTGGGGCATTTTTGGGGTGAATTTGGGACATTCTGGGGCATTTTTGGGGTGCATTTGGGGCATTTTGGGGTCGATTTGGAGCTTTTTGGGGCATTTGGGGGACATTTTTGGGGTGGATTTGGGACATTTTGGGGGCATTTCTGGGGTGGATTTGGGTCATTTTTGGGGTGGATTTGGGACATTTTTGGGGTGGATTTGGGGCATTTCTGGGGTGGATTTGGGGCTTTTTGGGGCATTTTGGGGTGGATTTGGAGCATTTTTGGAGCTGATTTGGGGCAGTTTTGGGGCAGTTGTGGGGTCGGAGGATTTGGGGTGAGCCCGGGGGGGCAGTTATGGGGTCGGGGGGCGCTTGTGGGGTCGATTTGGGGCATTTTGGGGGCATTTGGGGCTTTTTGGGGCATTTTTTTGGTGGATTTGGGGCATTTTGGGGCATTTTTGGGGCTGATTTGGAGCTGATTTGGGGCAGTTTTGGGGCTGATTTGGAGCTGATTTGGGGCAGTTTTGGGGCAGTTGTGGGGCCAGAGGATTTGGGGTGAGGCCGGGGGGGCAGTTATGGGGTCTGGGGGCGCTTGTGGGGTGGATTTGGGGCATTTTGGGGCTTTTTGGGGCATGTTTGGGGTGGATTTGGGGCATTTTGGGGTGGATTTGGGGCATTTTCGGAGTATTTTTGGAGCTGATTTGGGGCAGTTTTGGGGCAGTTATGGGGCCGGAGGATTTGGGGTGAGTCCAGGGGGGCACTTTTGGGGTCGGAGGGGCAGTTATGGGGTCAGGGAGCTGATTTGGGGTTGGTTTGGGGCATTTTTGGGGTTGATTTGGGGCATTTTTGGGGCAGATTTGGAGCTGTAGTGGTTCTGTACTGGTTCTGTACTGGGAGCTGTACTGGTTCTATACCGGTGCCATACTGGGAGCTGTACTGGTTCTATACTGGTGCCGTACTGGTTCTATACCGGTGCCGTACTGGGAGCTGTACTGGTTCTATACTGGTGCCGTACTGGTTCTATACCGGTGCCATACTGGTGCTGTACTGGTGCTGTACTGGTTCTATACCGGTGCTGTACTGGGAGCTGTACTGGTTCTATACTGGTGCTGTACTGGTGCTGTACTGGGAGCTGTACTGGTTCTATACTGGTGCTGTACTGGTGCCGTACTGGTGCTGTACTGGGAGCTGTACTGGTTCTATACTGGTGCTGTACTGGTGCCATACTGGTGCTGTACTGGTGCCATACTGGGAGTTGTACTGGTGCTGTACTGGTTCTATACTGGTGCTGTACTGGTGCTGTACTGGTTCTATACTGGTGCTGTACTGGTGCCATACTGGTGCTGTACTGGTGCCGTACTGGGAGCTGTACTGGGAGCTGTACTGGTGCCGTACTGGGAGCTGTACTGGGTGCTGTACTGTCACCATACTGGTGCTGTACTGGGAGCTGTACTGGGAGCTGTACTGGGAGCTGTACTGGTGCCGTACTGGGAGCTGTACTGGGAGCTGTACTGTCACCATACTGGTGCTGTACTGGGAGTTGTACTGGCTCTATACTGGTGCTGTACTGGCTCTATACTGGTGCTGTACCAGTGCTGTACTGGTGCTCTAGTGGGAGTTGTACTGGTGCTGTACTGGTTCTGTACTGGTGCTGTACTGGTGCCATACTGGTGCTGTACTGGTGCCATACTGGGAGTTGTACTGGTGCTGTACTGGTGCTGTACTGGTGCTGTACTGGTGCCATACTGGGAGTTGTACTGGGTTTTGTACTGGTCTTGTACTGGTGCCCTACTGGTGCTGTACTGGGAGTTGTACTGGTTCTATACTGGTGCTGTACTGGGAGTTGTACTGGTTCTATACTGGTGCTGTACTGGTTCTATACTGGTGCCGTATTGGGAGTTTTACTGGTGCCATACTGGTGCCATACTGGGAGTTGTACTGGTGCTATACTGGTTCTGTACTGGTTCTATACTGGTGCTGTACTGGGAGTTGTACTGGTTCTATACTGGTGCCGTACTGGGAGCTGGAGCTGCCCTTGGTGCTTGTGCTCGTCCTGTCCCAGTTCCCCCCAGTTCATCCCAGTTCATCCCAGTCCCTCCCAGTCCCTCCCAGTTTATCCCAGTCCCTCCCGATTTGTCCCAGTCTCTCCCAGTCCATCCCAGTCTCTCCCAGTTTATCCCAGTCCCTCCCAGTCCATCCCAGTCTGTCCCAGTCCATCCCAGTCCCTCCCAGTCCATCCCAGTCTGTCCCAGTCCATCCCAGTCCCTCCCAGTCCATCCCAGTCTGTCCCAGTCCCTCCCAGTCCATCCCAGTCCCTCCCAGTCCATCCCAGTTTACCCCAGTCCCATCCCAGTCCCTCCCAGTCCACTCCAGCCCATCCCAGTCCCTCCCAGTTCCTCCCAGTCCATCCATGCCCCCTCCCCAGAATTCCCCAAATCCCTCTGTCCCCGCAGGGTCCCCGCGCCCCCTCCCCAACAATTCCCGTCCCCGAGTCTCTCCCGCCGACCCCGCGCCCCCTCCCCAATTCCCCGCATTCCCAATCCCCGCGCCCCCTTCCCAACAATTCCCGTCCCCGAGTCTCTCCCGCTGTCCCCACGCCCCCTCCCCAATTCGCCGCGTCCCCAAATCTCTCCCTCTGTCCCCGCAGTGTGCCCGCGCCCCCTCCCCAATAATTCCGTCCCCAAATCTCTCCCGCTGTCCCCGCTGTCCCCACGCCCCCTCCCCAATCCCCGCGCCCCCTCCCCAATAATTCCGGTCCCCGAGTCTCTCCCGCTGTCCCCGCGTTGTCCCCGCTGTCCCCACGCCCCCTCCCCAATATCCGCGCCCCCTCCCCAATAATTCCGGTCCCCGAGTCCCTCCCGCTGTCCCCACGCCCCCTCCCCAATCCCCGCGCCCCCTCCCCAATAATTCCGGTCCCCGAGTCCCTCCCGCTGTCCTCGCGTTGTCCCCGCTGTCCCCACGCCCCCTCCCCACTTCCCTGCATCCCCAAGTCTCTCCCGCTGTCCCCGCGCCCCCTCCCCAATAATTCCGGTCCCCGAGTCTCTCCCACTGTCCCCACGCCCCCTCCCCAATCCCCGCGCCCCCTCCCCAATAATTCCGTCCCCGAGTCCCTCCCGCTGTCCTCGCGTTGTCCCCGCTGTCCCCACGCCCCCTCCCCACTTCCCTGCATCCCCAAGTCTCTCCCGCTGTCCCCGCGCCCCCTCCCCAATAATTCCGTCCCCGAGTCTCTCCCGCTGTCCCCGCGTTGTCCCCGCTGTCCCCACGCCCCCTCCCCAATCCCCGCGCCCCCTCCCCAATAATTCCGGTCCCCGAGTCTCTCCCACTGTCCCCACGCCCCCTCCCCAATCCCCGCGCCCCCTCCCCAATAATTCCGTCCCGAGTCTCTCTCGCCGTCCCCGCGCCCCCTCCTCAATTCCCCTCATTCCCAATCCCCGCGCCCCCTCCCCAATAATTCCGGTCCCCGAGTCTCTCCCGCTGTCCCCGCGTTGTCCCCGCTGTCCCCACGCCCCCTCCCCAATCCCCGCGCCCCCTCCCCAATAATTCCGGTCCCCGAGTCTCTCTCGCCGTCCCCGCCGTCCCCGCGCTGTCCCCGCCGCCCCCGCTGCCCCTCCCCGCAGTTTCCCCGCGCCCCCTCCCCACAATTTCCCCCGCGTCTCCGCCGCTGTCCCTGCCCGGCCGCCGTCCCTCCCGCTCCGCCGGGTCCTAGAGCCGCTCCCGGTGCCGGTCCCGCCCGCCCGGCCCGGCCGCCAGCCCCGGGCCCTGCCGGGGCCCCCTCCCCATCCTCGGGGGCGATGCGGCCGCGCCCCCTCCCCACGCAGCCCCCGCCATGTCCCGCCGCGCCCCCTCCCCCCGCGCCGCGCCCCCTCCCCCCGCGCCCCCGCTCTCCTCCAGCTGGCCCCTGCTGGGACCCCCCCGCCGCAGCGTCTGGTACATCTACAGGTACGGGGACCCCCCCGGGACCCCCCGGGACCCCCGCGGGACCCCCCCGGGCCGGGACCACCCCCCAAAATCCATCCACCGTGTCCCCTTCTCCTGTTCCCGGCAGGGTCCCTCTGTCACCCCCCCGCGTCACTCGGGACCACCCGGGACCCCTCCAGTACCGGGACCCCCCCCCCGGGATCCCCCGGTACCGAGATCCCCCCTCGGGACCCCCCCGGGACCCCCCCCGGGCCGGGACCACCCCCCAAAATCCATCCACCGTGTCCCCTTCTCCTGTTCCCTGCAGGGTCCCTCTGTCACCCCCCCCCCCGTCACTCGAGACCCCCCCGGGACCCCCCCGTGTCATTCTGGACTCCCCCGGGACCCCTCCAGTACCGGGACCCCTCCGGGACCCCCCCCCCCCGGGCCAGGACCACCCCCCAAAATCCCTCCACCGTGTCCCCTTCTCCTGTCCCCTGCAGGGTCCCCCCAATGCCGCTGTCACCCCCCCCATGTCCCCGGGACCCCCCCCCCCGGGACCCCCCCGTGTCACTCGAGACCCCCCCGGGACCCCTCCAGTACCGGGAACCCCCCCCGGGACCCCGCCGGGCCGGGACCCCCCCCAAATCCATCCACCGTGTCCCCTTCTCCTGTCCCCTGCAGGGTCCCTCTGTCACCCCCCCGTCACTCGAGACCCCCCCGGGACCCCTCCGGGACTCCCCCCGGACCGGGACCCCCCCCCCCAAAACCCCTCCACCGTGTCCCCTTCTCCTGTTCCCTTCAGGGTCCCCCCAATGCCGCTGTCACCCCCCCATGTCACTCGAGACCCCCCCGGGACCCCTCCAGTACCGGGAACCCCCCCCGGGACCCCGCCGGGCCGGGACCACCCCCCAAAATCCCTCCACCGTGTCCCCTTCTCCTGTCCCCTGCAGGGTCCCTCTGTCACCCCCCCCGTGTCACTCGGGACCCCCCCGGGACCCCTCCAGTACCGGGAATCCCCCCCGGGACCCCCCCGGTACCGGGAACCCCACCCGGGACCCCCCGGGACCCCCCACCCGGGCCGGGACCACCCCCCCAAATCCATCCCCCGTGTCCCCTTCTCCTGTCCCCTGCAGGGTCCCTCTGTCACCCCCCCATGTCCCCAGGACCCCCCTGTGTCACTCGGGACCCCCCCGGTACCGAGACCCCCCCCCCCCGGGCCGGGACCCCCCCCCCAATTCCTGTCCCCTCTCCTGTCCCCAGGAGGGTCCCCCCCCCTCCAATCCTGGTGTCACCCCCCTGCACCGTGTCCCCCCCAATGTCCCCCTGTGTCCCCTGATGTCCCCCCAATGTCCCCCTGTGTCCCCCAATGTCACCCTTGGTGTCTCCTCGTGTCTCCCCAATGTCCCCCCCAATGTCCCCCTGTGTCCCCCAATATCCCCCCCAATGTCCCCCTGTGTCCCCTGATGTCCCCCCAATGTCCCCCTGTGTCCCCCAATGTCCCCTCATGTCCCCCCATGTCCCCCCAGTGTCCCCTCATGTCCCCCCAATGTCCCCTCATGTCCCCCCCATGTCCCCCCAATGTCCCCTCGTGTCCCCCCCCCCAATGTCCCCTCGTGTCCCCTCTGTCATTCTTTGTCCCCTCGGGGGGTGGCACGGGGGACACGGGACATCATGGGGGGAGGGGAGGTGACATGGGGGGGAGGGGACATGGGGACACCCGTGGGGACTTGGGGACACCCGTGGGGTGCTCTGGGGACACTGTTGGGGACACTGTTGGGGACAGGGGGTGTCACCCGTGGGCGGGGGAGGGGCTGGCAGGGGACAAGGGGGACACGTGGCCTCACTGCCATCCGTGTCCCCCCCCCCTTGTCCCCGTGTGTCACCTGCGGGTGTGTCCCCGTGTCTGCCCCGTGTCCCCAATGTCCCCAATGTCCCCAACCCCCTTGATGTCCCCAATGTCCCCAACCCCCTTGATGTCCCCGATGATGTCCCCAATGTCCCCACTGTCCCTGATGTCCCCGTGCTGTCCCTGCTGTCCCCAATGTCCCCGATGTCCCCAATGTCCCTTCCATGTCCCCAATGTCCCCCCAATGTCCCCAATGTCCCCAACCCCCGATGTCCCCAATGTCCCCAACATACCTGATGTCCCGCTGTCCCCAATGTCCCTGTGCTGTCCCCAATGTCCCCAATGTCCCCAATGCTGTCCCCAATGTCCCTGTGCTGTCCCCAATGTCCCCAATGTCCCCAATGCTGTCCCCGATGTCCCTGTGCTGTCCCCGATGTCCCCAATGTCCCCCATGTCCCCAATGTCCCCGATGTCCCCGTGCTGTCCCCAATGTCCCCAATGTCCCCAATGCTGTCCCCGATGTCCCTGTGCTGTCCCCGATGTCCCCAATGTCCCCCATGTCCCCAATGTCCCCGATGTCCCCGTGCTGTCCCCAATGTCCCCAATGTCCCCAATGCTGTCCCCGATGTCCCTGTGCTGTCCCCAATGATGTCCCCGATGTCCCCGATGTCCCCAATGCTGTCCCTGCTGTCCCCAATGATGTCCCCGATGTCCCCAATGCTGTCCCTAATGTCCCCCATGTCCCTAATGCTGTCCCCAATGTCCCCAATGTCCCCAATGTCCCCAATGCTGTCCCCGATGTCCCCAATGTCCCCAATGTCCCCAATGTCCCCAATGCTGTCCCCGATGTCCCCAATGCTGTCCCCGATGTCCCCAATGTCCCCAATGTCCCCGATGTCCCCGTGCTGTCCCCAATGTCCCCAATGTCCCCAATGCTGTCCCCAATGTCCCCGATGTCCCCTGGCTGTCCCTGATGTCCCCCATGTCCCCAATGTCCCCGTGCTGTCCCCGATGTCCCCAATGTCCCCTGGCTGTCCCCAATGTCCCCGATGTCCCCAATGTCCCCTGGCTGTCCCCAATGTCCCCCATGTCCCCAATGTCCCCCATGTCCCCAATGTCCCCCATGTCCCCGTGCTGCCCCGATGTCCCCAATGCTGTCCCCAATGCTGTCCCCAATGTCCCCAATGCTGTCCCCAATGTCCCCAATGCTGTCCCCAATGCTGTCCCCAATGCTGTCCCCAATGTCCCCAATGCTGTCCCCAATGTCCCCCATGTCCCCAATGCTGTCCCCAATGTCCCCAATGCTGTCCCCATTGATGTCCCCAATGCTGTCCCCAATGTCCCCAATGCTGTCCCCATTGATGTCCCCAATGCTGTCCCCAATGTCCCCAATGCTGTCCCCATTGATGTCCCCAATGCTGTCCCCAATGTCCCCAATGTCCCCAATGTCCCCAATGTCCCCTGGCTGTCCCCGATGTCCCCAATGTCCCCAATGCTGTCCCCAATGTCCCCCATGTCCCCAATGCTGTCCCCAATGTCCCCAATGCTGTCCCCATTGATGTCCCCAATGCTGTCCCCCATGTCCCCCATGTCCCCAATGCTGTCCCCAATGTCCCCAATGCTGTCCCCAATGTCCCCAATGCTGTCCCCAATGTCCCCAATGTCCCCGTGCTGTCCCCGATGTCCCCTGGCTGTCCCCGATGTCCCCAATGTCCCCAATGCTGTCCCCAATGTCCCCAATGTCCCCGTGCTGTCCCCGATGTCCCCGTGCTGTCCCCAGCGATTACATCATCAAGGAGAAGACGGTGCTGCTGCAGAAGAAGGACAGCGAGGGCTTCGGCTTCGTCCTGCGCGGGGCCAAGGGTGAGCGGCACAGCTGGCACAGCTGGCACACCTGGGCACACCTGGGGATACACCTGGGCACAGCTGGGACACACCTGGGCACACCTGGGGATACACCTGGGACACACCTGGGGATACACCTGGGGATACACCTGGGCACAGCTGGGACACACCTGGGCACACCTGGGACACCTGGGCACACCTGGGACACCTGGGCACACCTGGGACACCTGGGCACACCTGGGCACACCTGGGCACAGCTGGGACACCTGGGACACCTGGGCCACACCTGGGCACACCTGGGCACACCTGGGCACACCTGGGGACACACCTGGGCACACCTGGGCACACCTGGGACACACCTGGGACACCTGGGCACAGCTGGGCACAGCTGGGGATACACCTGGGGATACACCTGGGCACACCTGGGGACAGCTGGGACACACCTGGGCACACCTGGGACACCTGGGCACACCTGGGCACAGCTGGGGATACACCTGGGGATACACCTGGGGATACACCTGGGCACACCTGGGCACACCTGGGGATACACCTGGGGATACACCTGGGCACACCTGGGGATACACCTGGGACACACCTGGGGATACACCTGGGCACACCTGGGGATACACCTGGGACACACCTGGGGATACACCTGGGCACACCTGGGCACAGCTGGGGATACACCTGGGGATACACCTGGCACAGCTGGGGATACACCTGGGGATACACCTGGGCACAGCTGGGGATACACCTGGCACAGCTGAGACACCTGGCACACCTGGGCAGACCTGGGCAGACCTGGGCACACCTGGGCACACCTGGCACACCTGGGCACACCTGGGGATACACCTGGGCACACCTGGGGACACCTGGGCACACCTGGCACACCTGGGCACACCTGGGGACACCTGGGCACACCTGGGCACACCTGGGCACACTTGGGGCACACCTGGGCACACCTGGGCTCACCTGGGCACATCTGGGCACACCTGGGACAATTGGGACACACCTGGGCACACCTGGGCTCACCTGGGCACACCTGGGCACACCTGGGACAGGTGTGGGACACACCTGGGCACACCTGGGCACACCTGGGCTCACCTGGGCACATCTGGGCACACCTGGGCACACCTGGGACAATTGGGACACACCTGGCACACCTGGGCACACCTGGGCACACCTGAGACACACCTGGGCACACCTGGGGACGGGGGGGGGGGCTGGAGGGTCCCAGGGTGGCCCCAGAGGTTCCTTGGGGGGGGTGTGGGGGAATTTGGGGATTTTTTGGAAAATTTGGGGAAAATTTGGGAAATTATGGGGAATTTTGGGAGTTTTGGGGAAATTTTGGGTTTTTTGGGGGAGAATTTTGGGATTTTTGGGGGGGAACTTCAGAGGAATTTTGGGAATTTGGGGAAATTTTGGGGTTTTGGGGGAGAATTTTGGGGATTTTTTGAGATTTTTGGAGAATTTGGGGGAATTTGGGGGGATTTGGGACTTTTTGGGGGAATTTTGGGATTTTTTTGTTTCTGGGGAAATTTGGGAGATTCTGGGATTTTTTGGGGGGGAACTTTGGCGGAATTTTGGGAATTTGGGGAAATTTGGGGGAAATTTGGGGAAATTTTGCAGAATTTTGGGGAAAATTTGGGAAATTTTGGGGAATTTGGGGGTTTTTTTTTAAATTTTGGTGTTTTTGGGGGGCCAATTCTGGGATTTTTTTGTTTCTGGGGAAATTTGGGAGATTTTGGGATTTTTGGGGGGGAACCTCGGAGGAATTTTGGGAATTTGGGGAAATTTTTGGGGTTTTGGGGAGGGGGGATTTTGGGGATTTTTTGGAAATTTTTGGAGAATTTGGGGGAATTTGGGGCTTTTGGGGGGAATTTTGGGATTCTTTTCAGATTTTGGGGAATTTGGGGAAATTTTGGAGAATTTTGGGGAAAATTCGGGAAATTATGGGGAATTTTGGGGTTTTTCAGAAATTTTGGGGCTTTTTGGGGGAATTTAGGGATTTTTTGGGGGGAATATTGGGGGATTTGGGAGTTTTTTTTGAGGAGGATTTTGGGATTTTGTTGAGATTTTTTAGGGGAATTTTGGGAGAAATTTGGGTCTGTTTTAAACGGGATTTGGGGGATTTTTGGAGGAATTTTTTGGGGGGGGGGAAATTGGGATTTTTTGTGAATTTGGGGATTTTTCTGGGGATTTGGGGATTTTTTTAATGGGATTTTTTGGGGGGATTTGCGATATTTTTTGGGATTTTTCCCCCACAATTTATCTGGGGATTTTGGGATTTTTCTGGAAATTTTGGGATTCTTAAAATGGGATTTGGGATTTTTTCGGGAATTTTGGGATTTTTCTGGGAATTTGGGATTTTTAATGGGATTTTTCTGAGGATTTGGGGATTTTTGGGGGGATTTTTGGGGGGATTTGGGCTTTTTAATGGGATTTTTTTTATTTTTAACGGGATTTTTGGGGGGAATATTGGGGGATTTTTGGGATTTTTCTGGAAATTTTGGGATTTTTTTTTTAATCTTGGATTTTTGGGAAATTTGGGATTTTTTTCTGGGGATTTGGGGATTTTGAGGGGGGGATTTGGGCTTTTTAATGGGATTTTTAAAATTATTTTTAATGGGATTATTGGGGGATTTTTGCGGGATTTTTGGGATTTTTTCTGGGAATTTTGGGATATTTTTTTTTTTAATTTGGGGATTTTGGGATTTTTTCGGGAATTTGGGGATATTTAAATGGGATTTTTTGGGGGGGAATTTGGGCTTTTTAATGGGATTTTTTTTTTTAACGGGATTTTTTGGGGGATTTTTGGGGGAATTTTTCTGGGATTTTTTTTTATTTTTCTGGGAATTTGGGGATTTTTGGGGAATTTTGGGATTTTTTAATGGGATTTTTTGGGGGGATTAGGGCCTTTTAATGGGATTTTTTTTGGATTTTTGGGGGATTTTTGGGGGATTTTGGGGGGATTTTTGGGATTTTCTGGGAATTTTGGGATTTTTTTTGGGAATTTTGGGATTTTTAATGGGATTTTTTGGGGGGATTTGGGCTTTTTAATGGGATTTTTTTTGGGATTTCTTTCGGATTTCTTTTGGATTTTTGGGGGGATTTTTGGGGCGGATTTTTGGGATTTTTTGGGGGGATTTTTTGGGGATTTTTGGGATTTGGTGATTTTGGGGGATTTGGGGGTTTATTTTTGGGGTGAATTTGGGCTTTTTTTATGGGATTTTTTTTTTTTTTAGGGATTTTTTTGGGATTTTTTTGGGGATTTTTGGGATTTGGTGATTTTGGGGGATTTGGGGGTTTTTTTGGGGTGAATTTTGGTGTTTTTGGGGTCTGACCCCCCTCCCCCCACAGCGCAGACCCCCATCGAGGAGTTCACCCCCACCCCAATTCTGGGTGGCTTTGGGGCCGTTTTGAACGGGGATTTTTGGGATTTTTGGGGGGATTTGGGGATTTTGGGGGGAATTTTGGGATTTTTCTGGGAATTTTGGGATTTTTGGGGATTTTTTTGGGGAATTTGGTGATTTTTAAATGGGATTTTTTGGGGGGAATTTGGTTTTTTTTATGGGATTTTTTTTTTTAATGGGATTTTTTTGGGGATTTTTGGGATTTGGGGATTTGGGGGATTTGGGGGTTTATTTTTGGGGTGAATTTTGGTGTTTTTGGGGTCTGACCCCCCTCCCCCCACAGCGCAGACCCCCATCGAGGAGTTCACCCCCACCCCGGCCTTCCCGGCCCTGCAGTACCTGGAGTCGGTGGATGAAGGGGGCGTGGCCTGGAGGGCGGGGCTGCGCATGGGCGACTTCCTGATCGAGGTGAGGCCACGCCCACAGCTGGGCACACCTGGGGGCACAC
>NW_026530406.1:0-12579 GCF_026979565.1 Vidua chalybeata | reverse complement strand
GTGGCCACCCCCCTGTTCACTCCTGAGAGTTCTGTGTGTGTTACCTGGATTCCCATTCGTCCCGGAACCCTGTACACACCCCTGTCGTGTCCTCATTGGTTGACGCAGTCTACGTCACTCTCCCATTGCCTGTCCCCATTGGGCGGGAGGGCTTCCGCTCGTGTCTGCCTGCCCCCTATAAAACTCCCATGCGTTCCTTTGTTCACCACCATCTTGTCCACGTGGCGCTAGGGAGCGGTCGCTGAATCTTCTCCAGCCAACCGCAAGGAGAGGGTGCGCCTTCCTTTGCCTCTTTTACTCATCCCAGTGCTGGTTACAGAGCGTGGCCAGCTCACACTGGTGCGCTGAGCACCAGAGCACCCAGACCGTGCGGCACCCCAGTCCAGCCAAGAAGCAGCGCCTTTAGCTGGGCCCCCGAGCTGCTCCAGACCGGGGAGAAGAACGCGAACGCCTCAGTCTACCATCCTCAGTTTTGGCACTTATCCTACAAAATTCAAAAGAGACATGCAATCTCAGATTTTCAGACTGCATTTGAAAATAAAAATATGAAGGCTGAAGAGATAACTTAAGGTCTCAAGGCTCTTATATTTATACTGATTTATAAGTTACAGCTATTTGTCAACCAGGGACTGCTGTTCATGAATTTTACACTAGGGAGATGTTAGATACAGAACACAACTAACATATAAGCAGGGTATTTAAACTTCAGTACTCCTGTTCCCTTCTGATTTTTGGAAGCACTGCCAAGAGGACTATTAGTATTCCTTGCTATTTTCAGTATCAGAGCTCATGTAACATGGCCTGGCTTCAGGAAAAATGAGCTACAGTAGGATACTTTTCTTGCATGTGAAAAATACAAATTTAAACAACTGGAGAAGGCCTGGAATGCAGGTATCAGTCTTCCTAGACATGCTCTGACAGTCACTGCCCACACCACTCTACTGAACACAGAAATTTTACTCTGTGTTTTGAGTAGCCTTTAAAAAAGGCCATGCAAAGTTCTTAGCCACAAGTTTTTTATATATTCATATTGTCTTAGACACTGAAGCTGTCTTGAAGTTCATATGCTGGTTCTAATGTATCAGGTAGTGATTTGTCAATGCCAAGAAATTTTCCCAGTATCTATGTATTTCATTACTTATTTCCCTATCAGGTTAGATTCTAGATTTTATTTGATTTCTGCATAATTTTTTTGAGCTTAACTTCTTAAATCCTCTCAAATCTTCATGTTTGTGAGTTCAGTACTACCTGGTGTCTTTCTTTTACCTGTAGGAAAATCTGTAGGGTTATGAAATCCCATCACCTCATATCAGGTGGATTGTGTTTCCACGTTCAAGAATATTATTTTCTGAATTTATTCAGGAAGAATTTATATCTGTTCTTTATCGCATCAACATTTTCTCTATGTTATATGTCTCTTAACCTTTTCTGATATTTCTGTCCCTGAGGTATTTTTAGAAAGCTGCCATCCATATTTTGTTTTCCATTCAATTTTTTTTTGCTAGACTAAACAAGAAAAAGCTTCTGTAGTCTCCTGTGTAAAAAAGGCCTCTCCATTCCTCTCATTAGTCTACTCATTGTCTGTACTTGTTTTATTTTGATTTCATGTTTCTTGACCACAAAAATTTACAAAATAAGGAGAGTTTTAGTCACAGTATATAAGCCATCAAGACAAATCATATAGAACATTCCCAATTCAAGTAATATATTCTTTTTGCAATATATGAGAATGTTATCTTTCCTTCTTGGAGGTATGGATTTAGGTGATTTATAGTCATTCTATTGTCTCTTCTCTTAGTTTTTGCCTTGCTTGTTCTACATAGTAAGGTTTTGTTAATCTGAATTTTTTTCTAGTCTATTTTTCAGTGACATTCTGCACAGACTGCTCTTAAGTTTATTGTCTCATATATGTTCTTAATAATTTAATTTCATCTCTGTGACACTCTGATTCATACAGAGTATTTGGTCTGGCTAAATCTGAAATCCTTAAAAATTTAATTACGCTTTAACAAATTTTTCAATTGGAGAGATTTTTTATTTTCCTGGGGGTATTTATTAACACTCCAACAAAATGCAAGTAATGAAATCTTGGTTGGGTTTTTGTTTCTTTCTCATCAAAAGAAGTATAAAAAAGAATTTTTTTTACTACTGTTGTTAGTTATGAATACTTTAAAAATACACAGTCATGATTTTCTGCTTAATTTCCAGTTAGAGTATTTTTATCCTTGTAGAAATTCAACATTATTCATTTTTTTTCCTTTCCATTTCATCATTTATGTTAAAAAGAGATAAGGAGAAAAAATAAGAAATTGGATGTAAGAAAAAAGTTTCATAATCTGAAAGCCTACATTTGAGACAGAAATCAGCATAATTTTAAACTATATCCTTCGGCAGGCAAAATCTGCACTAAACTTAAAATACTTGAGCAAAACCACTTTGGTGGCTCTTTGCAGGTCACAGAGTACTTTCTGATACTTTTTCCAGTATTTCTTTGCAGTGTGCTGCTGACATGGCACCAAGTTAGTCGCCTGTACTAGGAATATCAGCAGTTTTATTTTTCTATTTTAGTGTAAAAAATAAGATAATACGAGTGGTGGAAGATGGCAAGTTTGCATACTCATTTTTGAACTGCTAAAGAAAGATCATGTCTACTTGATGCTACTTACATATCAGCCATGTGTTGGCTTTTCCAGTTTGTCAGGACACCTTCTCTATTGCTTGCAACTGCATTGAAATATACAGAACTCCAAAGAATCAGCAGTTAAATAAGTATGTGTGTAATAACAATTTGTTTAAAAATATGTCAGAATGAGAGATAAAAGCTAAGAAAACCAAAAAATGTTAATCAGGAGAGCACCAGCATTTTGATAAATACCATGGATATGTGCTTTTAAACTTTCTCATTTAGCTCAAAAATTTCATCTGTTCATAATATTCATGATAATAAATTCTATATTATTTAATTTACATTTATTTTTATTTTTCCAGTGATCATCTGTGTCTTATTTTAAGAAATATTTTAACTGAAATTTTTAAAAAATAAGTACTGTTTGGCTAATTCACAATATGAAACATGAATTCTTTCTATGAAGAAAGAATCTGCATAAATTCTAATAACCTTGACTTCTAAAATTATCAGAACAGTAGAAAGAAAAGAGGATTTATACTTTATAATGCTTAACTGTGATTAACACAGTTCCCAAAGTATGTTTATTAAGGGTAATTATCCACTTAATACTAAACTGGTATCACCTAAAACTGTAGAATAATTAGATGTGCAGGAGTAAATAAATTTAATTATTTGCATCAAGTCAGTCCATTATTTAATACAGAATATGCAATATCAAACATTTTAAATTCCAGTGAAAGGTAAGCCATTTCAAGAAAAATAAGGAAAGTGTAAAACACATAGAAAGAGAATAATAAGGAAAAATTTTCACTAAATATTACTTTATATTATTCTTTTTTATATTACATTTTTATTGCTACATATATGTGTTAGATGCTACATGTGAGGGATAGAAATACATGGCTATGCCAAAAGCAGAAAGCAAGAGGCCTTAAATGCATCTGCATTGCTTTTTTCCTGATTGGGCTTATTTACAAGCATTGTTCTCTTGACGTTCTATGACTCCCAAAACAATGATGTAGCTCCACTGTCAATGAGGCTCTAGAAGTGAAAGACTCTTGTCACCACCATATTTTTGCCACTGGGTAAAAGTTTCAGCTGATTGTCTTTAAGTAACATATTTATTACAGTTATGCTGAGAGATTCTTCAGAGTGTTTAAGTACTGGTCATAATATAGACTGTGGATAATATAAGTACTTCAATCAGACATTGTTCTGGCTTTTTTTGACAAATAATAAAGAGCAATCTTTTGTGATGTAATCTATATAGACAGGACAAATGTGGAAAATAAAAAGAGAAGCAAAGACAGATGAAATATTTTTACTCTTTTCTTAATGAGAGAACAGAAAACTTAGAAGACTTAAGTTATCACCAAGTATTTTTCACCAGACTTGAGATGAACATAATGCTTTATGTTTGTCTTTTTAATTGCCTACAAATAAACATGATGTTTTTATTAAAAAAAAATGAGGATGATAAAAGAAAAAAATTGAGAGTAGATATCATTGGGAGAGAATCAGACTCCAAGACAGTCTGATATTCTTACTTTATTAAAGCAAAATATACATTAACATAGTTACATATAAGCTAATACATCTCCATATGAGGACACAGGCCCTGTTGACTTCATGGAAGATTTTTAAGAATCAGGGCTGCCAGTACAATGCTATAGCCAGAAAAGCTATTGCAGTCTCTGCATATATACAGAGGCAGAGTGAGGAGGAAAGGAATGTCAGTGCTGTGTACAGCATTGGAAGGGGCTGATTGGAGTTCTGAATGCAGATACCTACTCCTAATGTGGAAGCTGAACAACTGGAAAAGGTGAAAGGACAAAGAATAACATGAACATGGACAAAAAGCATTACACTTAAAAACTTCATGCTTGCTGCACAATTGATAGCTTTTCAGCCTAGTTTACTCTGACTCCATAATGCAATATCAATTATGTTGTCATATGGGAAGGCTGAAGCAGAAAAACAACATACACTGAGTTTCAGAATCCTAATTTACTTAACCTAATTATGTTGTCATTCATAATGTTTTATGTATGACTGCTGTTTCTTCAGCAGAGAAATGTGATGAGAAGTGAATAAAAAGTAGGTTTTCTACTTCACTAGATGGGAGGGGTACATGTTGGTGTTTAAGTAATAGCATCAATCACCTGAGGTCCTCAGCCAGTGAGTCCTCAGACTGAAATAGATCTCTGTCTGCTATTTTGTTTCCATTCCTGGACTTGTTGTGACTGTTATATCTTCTTGCTACCTAATTTGTTTTAACCACATAAGAAGCTCACATCAGAAACAGAACGCATCAGTTCATGCTTTTGACAGGACTGAGCACATGTATTCTGTATGTGTTGTTGCTTTCATTATTAATATTACTGTCATCCAGTATGGCATGATGTGAGACATATCTCCTTCATATTTTTAGAGAAATAATAAACAAGTTGCACTGACACATTCTTAATTAACATTTCCTTTCAGTAAAACATTTTTGTAAATATTGAAACCAAAGAGTAAATTACATTGTGAAAGATTTGTTCAATGACATTATAACATTTTTTGCCTCAAAAAGAAAATATTTTTATTGAATATCACAGGTTTTTTTTGGCAAGTGAGCAATCAGAAAGCAAATTGAAGCAGGACTGATTCACTAGTAGCTTGTAGTAACTGAAGATTTTCATACATTTGAGCACATAGACCACCAAGATGTCAAGACTGCAGCTGTGTGGCAGCACTGTGATGTGTTGGCCTAGCAAAGATTCAGTGCTGTGAAGTAAATTACACATTAACTTTGCATGGTGCTCTAGTTTGTGCAGAGATATATCAATCAGGTAGAGGTAAAGCTAAATATCTGGTTTTGCTCATATTGTTTTGTAACATATTTGATCAAACTCACAACCAAATATACATGGGCCCTTCTCTCTATACCTCTATATTACTCTATATGGTAGCATCCAAATGGAAATAGTTCAATGCATGGAACAGCCTAGAATCAGCACAGCTCTGGACTAATCCATAGACTGAATGTACCAGGAAAGGTGTCAAGATCATCACACTGTCTAGATAAAGTACTTATTTTTTTCCTGTTTGTGGCATGTAGAAAGGGATGAGATAAGAGAACATGAAAGAAGTGTTGCTTTCTATGCTAAAAACAATGCTGTCTGGAGAGAAAAACAGATGGATGATGGGAAGTTCAGTCATGTTCACAATCTCATGATAATTTACTTACCAGGAGGGTAATTCTGTAAATATGGTTACAGGAATTGCACTTGAAAATTTTTTCCTTCTAGCTGACATTCTAGCAATCTAAGATTTAAAAAAAAAAAAAAATCAAGTAGAACCATATGTAATTTCTGTGTTCTAGATGAAAAAAAAAGTAAACTACATATTACATTTACTACTTTTAAAACTTCCTTTCTCTCTCTAGACTCGAAGTTTCTACAAAAGCAAGCATTTATTTGACAAGGTGAAATCAGCAAGAAAGCAGAGATTACAGATTCATACAGCTGAAGCATCACCTTCACCTAATGTAAAAGTGATGGGAATATGAAAAACACTGCATGATTTCTGCTTGTAACACACCTTGTTACCTTGTGTTACTTTTTAATGCAAAAACTTTAGAGTTGGAGAAAATTCTCTCTGATTTTATCTGCTGAACTGCCATGAATCTTCCATATAAATATTTTTACAGGTATGACTGATCATCATGGCATGAATATCTCTTCCTGTTCTGCCTTGGGCTTCATATATAACCTATCCAAATCAGTTAAGCACTTTAAATACTAGTAAATCACTGTAAAATAGGATTGCTAGCTAGGAATGCATGAAACATTAAATAAAAATATTTAGTCAGCTGGAAGTTAACAACATGACTTCAAGTTTAGAGAATGGTAATTATTATATAGCAGAAAGCTAACGAGGTTCTTTGCCAAGTTGTTATGTTATAAAAAAGAAATTAAAATGTATGCTTGTTTCATGTTTTGTAGCAAATTTAACTTGATACACTTTTTAGTTTCAGTTAGAATGTTAAAAAAGTTAGTACAAAGCACTATAAAAAGTACAAGGTTATGGGCTGTCCACAGAACAAATGGGAATGCTAAACTCTACTCACTAGATGAATATGGAAACAGAGAAGCAGAAGACTCCTTTCAGTTCAGAAACTGATGATGATAACCCACTTCTGATCTGTAATTTAGTAGGAAATTATTAATATTCTCAAACTTCCTCCAAAAAATCACTGCAATTTCTGCAGAGATGAACATGACCATGTTATCAGGTAAATTATGTTTACTTTTGATACTGAAGAATATCAAAATGAGAACAATGTTTGTCCTGAAAGGAAAAAAAATTAGTTTCCTGGTAATGGGAACTGAAAACAGTTTAAAAAAGGTAGATTATAAGCAATGGTAAATTGTCTCTACAACTGTTCCAGGATCTCAGTGGAATAATTGCTCAGCTTGCTACTTAATATCTGCTTCCCATGAACTGTCATGCCTAGAGGAAGTTATTGATGCTACATGAATATTTAAGAAGGAAAGTCATTGCCCCTGGGTATTGACAGATTTTTTACTAGACCTCTATTGACTTTAAAAGGAGATGAAATGGCTAGTTACCAGATAGGTACATATATTTAGATACCTAAATGTATTTGCAATTTGCAAATGAAGTGCATGAGTACAAGGCTTCATATCAATTGTATAACCATAATTCCTGGGCTGGTTGAGGTTATTAGAGGAATCTTATCCAACATTTAGCTGCTGCCTGAAATGGGAGCTGATCCTGTGCATCTATGGGTCTTGTGGTGTACCTTCCAGACACAGCCTCACATAGAGACGCAGAGGTCTCAAACATCCTCTTCATCTTAAGTTACATTAAACACCTATTGCTAAGCAACTAAGCTGATGCCTTTTTTATTTTTTTTTAATGCCAAAATTTAGGTGACATGCAAACCAATTTTTATAATGAATACTCAGGAATGAAAGGAAGATGAGGAAGCAAGAAATACTTTTATCATGCCTTGTAAGGAAAAAGACAAAAAAAGGGAAAAAAAAAAAAAAAAACCAACAAAAAAAAACCCAAAAAACAGAGTGCATTAGACTAATTCTTACCAAGCAATTCTTGAATTGGAATGAAAGGGTGAAACACTTGTAACTTCAATAAGCACAAAGAAAATATTATATGGGTCCTAATGACTTTTAAGCTTGAGTGGAAATTATATTTCATTGTCCAACCCATACAATATTTTCATCCTTCTGCCTGTCTGAAGTACTGCAAGTTAGCAATTTTTCCATGAATTTACAGGTGATTTAATGCTCAATGTTTTTGTCCCCATTTCCTGAATTTCTCAAAAATAGAGAAAAAGCACTGGGGACAATTTGAAACATTTTTCTAACATACATTGCCAAAAGACTAAACTAAATTTTATATTGATTAAAAGTTCCTAAGCAAATGAAACACAGATTTAAACTAATACCATAATCTCTCAAATTTTTTCAACAAAACTTTTCTATGATGTGAAAATTTGTGACTGACTTCTATGTGCATTTTTCAGTTATAAAATATAGGACACTAAGAAACTAGGAAAGAACACTGTGCTAAAACAAAGTTAGTGTTTTTCATAGTAGCTTATATGCTACTGTACTTTGGATTAGTGATAGAAACAATGTTGATAAAGTGAAGATGCTCTTGTTACCACTGAGCAATTTTCACAAAGAGGAAAGGTCTTTTTTGCTTCCCTTTGATCATGTTTGTGGTGTCCCTTTGGACTATCTCTGCGGCGTGGGATTTCGCTCTCCCCGGCTGCACGCAGCTCTTGGGAGCCCGGCTGTGGCGTAGCTTCCACGTGCTGCCGGGGTTTGCTGCCGCGGGTTCCCGGACATGGCTCCGTGTCTCGGGCGCGTGGGCTGGCCAGCCTCTGTTACCGTGCGCTAGGGATCCGGCAAAGAGGTAAGGAATTTGTCCATTTACTCCGTGCTTGGCAGGAACGGTTTATTGGTCACACATGGCGCGGTTCGATGGAAGGACGCGACCGCTCTTGGCACTCGCATGGAAGAAAATGGCGCCTGACTGCCGGCGGGATAGGGTTTCATGGAGGGGCGGGGCAAGAGGATCCACGGCCTGCCGGCCAACAGGGGCGGCTGCCGTGGCGGTGACGCCAGCAACAGCGACCAACCAGAGAACCCCGTAGGGGCGGGCACTGAGCCTCGGGCTGAGCGGGATCGTGTGGCTTGGGGTGGCCAGCACGGGGTTTCCCGGGGCTGGACGGCAGGGTGGTTACAGGAGCGGCAGAGGGGTAAGGATCTGGCAGCAGGCAGCATGGGGCCAGAAACCGCGGGGGGGGGTGTCATGGTTTGACACTGGCGCAATGCCAGCACCCCCATGAAAATGCACCTTCCCTAAATAAATGCTGTGAGATGTTATCAGGGACAGAGCAGAGCAGGCACAAGCTTAATAACAGAGGAAAAAAACTTTATTAAACTACTACTAATACAGAAAACACATAAACTAAATCCAGGATGAAGACCTTTTAAAACCACCCCTCCTCCTCCCAATTCCAAACACACCCAGCCATGAAATATCACCCGGGATTCTTGATCAAATTACCACCCTTCAGGTAATCTATGCTTAAACTATCAAGGGAGAGAGAAGTCTCTCTTGCACCACAGGCCCCCAGGAAACACAGCTGCCCCCCTGTGTTTCCATGTCACACATGGCAACCGCCCGGAAGAAAAATCTGCCAGTGTGACACTCTCCTTTCCATGTCACAGTGCTCTCACCACCGTGCATGGACAGACTGCTCATAGGGCTCCTTTAAGGATGCTTTGCCACGGACCCAAAGATATAACAGTTCAGTTTCTCATCCTGGGACTACAGTCCCCCCCATTTTCCCCTGGGGCCGAGGGGTCCAAAAACAGGACTCATCTTCTTCCCGAAGACAGAGGGTATCACCATTCCCTCTTCAGCTCTCTTCGTTTCTCGCCATTCTTGTGCTGTTCAAAGCTGAAACAGGTCTCCCTGGGTCACCACTGCATCCCCCTAAAATGCAGTCTCTATTGCAGGAGATTTTGGTTCAGTCCATGGCTAACAAGAAAAGTCCAGCTAAAAAGCTACTTCATCATCTCCTCCCACCTAAATATTTCTTCTTCTAACATCTCAGGTCCCGGACTATCTCTCTTCCACTACAAATCAAGGAGGAGTAATACTTTCAAAAAGCCCTCATTCCCTCGAAAGGGTTAAAAGTTCAGACTCCCTGGACGGCCGATATCTCAGTCCGGCATTCCTCCTCCCACGCTGGGCATTTCCCCCCCCTTCTCCTTCTCCTCTGCCGGCAGATTTCCAGGTGCCGCCAGGCTCTCCGTCTCTTTTTCCCACATGGGGGGGGGGCAAAGGCATCTCCGCTTCTCTCCACCTTCCGTCCACAGGAGCTGGCTGGGTTCCAGACCCTCAGCCCCCTCGGCCTACCTGGACAAGGCCGCGTGGCTTCCCCTCCCCCACCCAGCCTAAGGCTGGGCAGGGGGGGGAGTCTGCACTCTCTGACGACCGGAACCAAAAGAGACAGTTCTCCTGGGAGTTCTTGCTTTTAACCCCCTGTGTTCTCAGAGGCGTGTCCATACTTTCAGTGGTCACTCCAGGTGCCAATATCCAAACCTGACCACTGATTGGTTTGACCCAACTTCCTGGAAAAAATTCACTTCCATGTCAAACCACGACAGGGGGGGACAACACGGGGGGAACGTGGGATTACAGAACTTGACTTATTTTGCCATAAATTAAAAACCCTAATCTAAACCCAAACTCCGGGATGCAACATCTCCCCGCTTAATAAAATATAAAAAGAAAGCAATGGTGTTGATTCAGTCTCTCAAGCGGTGGCCTCTTCTCTCAGCTTCTTCTGCTGCTGCAACTGCGGTGACTGCTACGCAGGTGGAGAGGGCCTGGAGATGGTACTGGTGCTGGTTCTTCTCAGGGTGTTTAGGGATAGGGAAACTGGGACAACTTTATTACAAACATAGGGATTTGGGACACACACAGACTGGGGTGGCTGGAAAGTTTTCCTGGGGCTTTGGGGAAAAACATTTTTTGAGGAGATCGTAGGGTCCTTTTTCTTTTGCGTCGCCTGCGGTTTGATGCAACCCCCCAATTGGTGGGGTCATCTGCCACACTCAAAGGCACCCTGATGTTCTGAACTACCACCTTCACAATTACTTGATAAATCACAGCTCCCCTTAAGGTGCTGTGGCCTGCCTTACTTTTATCTTCACGTGAGGCAGGTGCGCGTTGTTTCTTCAGTTTTTTGGGGGAATGGGGTCTCCCTCCCCCCCCCTCCCCCCTCCCACTGTCCCTGGGGGTGCCCTGCCCAGAAATGGACATTGAACAACAAAAAATCCTCTCTGATTACAGTGGAAGCACTGGCGTCTTGCTGGAGGCTGCTTCGGACCAGCGTTCTTTGGAGGCACGGCATCCAAGGCAGCAGTGTTCATGGATGCCGCTTCCAGGACAAACTTGTCCTGAACCTCCGATCCCTCTACATGCCTCTCATCTGTCGGCTCGACCCATTCCACGGAATCTGGAAAATGCTCAGAGACCCACGTCCCCCTGCTTCCCTCCCTCACGGGTCTTCGGGAATCATGGGACTTCAGAGTCGCGGGCTCTTGTTCCCCCCTCCCTCCTCTTCCCTCCTTCCCGGGTCTCTGGGATCCATGGGAATGTGGAGGCAGGGGCTCCGATTCCCCCCCCTCTCCTTTTCCCTCCCGCCCAGACGTCTGGGGCCCATAGGAACTTGGAGGTAGGGGTTCCCGCTCCTCCCTCCCCCCTCCTCCCTCCCGCCCGGATCTCCGGGACCCATGGGAAGATGGGGACAGGGTACGGGCAACAGGACGGGGGCTGCCTCCCTCAGGCAGCGGGGTGGAGATGGCAGAGCTCTCCCCGGTGGGGGAGGGCGGAGTCGATGACTCAGCAGGGACGACATGCAAAGGACTGGAGGGAACACCCATTCGAGGGAGAACAATGGGTGAGGGAGTAACCTGAACTCCCGAGGGGGCGGCGCCCACGCCCACAGGGAGGCAGGTGGGGGTTGGGTCAAAGGCGGGGACACCGGGAACAAAGAACAGAAAGGGGTTGTGGAAGAAGAGACCCTGCCATGTGGCCACCCTCCATCTTGGGAAGACAAAGGGATTGACCACGTGGCCTCAGCCTCCTCAGAGGAACAAAGAAAGGGGTTTAAAGAAACAGAACTGCGCGGGGTAGCGCCAAAACTGGGATTTTCAACTGGGAAAAAGGGATTGGAAAAGTGTTTAGGGTCGTGGCCTCAGCGAATCGACCGATCTCGCTAAGGCGGGGACGCCGGGGTGGCTTGGGGGAGCCAGGAGCACGGTCCACATTTGTGGAGCTGCCCTGTGTCTCAGATTGACGGGGTGCCCCCCTCGCCCACCCGGGTTAGGGGAAGAGGGGTAGGAGAAGGGGATGGGGAAACAGATTCAGAGCGAGTAACAGATTTTCTGTATGGTTCTTTCCTTTCCCCAACTGAGTTTCGTGCAGGGTCTGATTTTACTACATCTGAGATCAACAAATGGAATTTAGGGAAGCAGTCTTCTATGGAGGGATCCCTGCTGATCCCCTCTGCTAGCCTTTTTCCCACTTGCTCACAAAATTCTGTTTTGCGCGCGTCCTCGATAGACAGACAGGGGAAAGCAAAGAACAACCACCGGACAAATTTCTTCACTAAATTTTTTGGGTAGGGGCCCTTCACCGCAAGGATTTCCTTAACTTGGGAATAAAATTCCTTTTGTTGGGCAGATAGCACGGTCCCCATGCTTCTTCCACCCAAACCACCTCACCCCTGGGGCAGTAAAAAAGAAAAAAAAAGCAAAAAAACGCAGGCGACTCCAGCGGCTGCCGTTCATGCTGCGCGCCGCACGTCCCAACCTCGGGAACACGGCCAGCCCTCC
>NW_026530405.1:0-13253 GCF_026979565.1 Vidua chalybeata | reverse complement strand
CCCCCACCCCTTTAACCCCTCCCCCACCCCCTTTTCGCCCTCCCCCCTCCCCGTACCTTCTCCAATGCCGGGGGGCAGCCGCCCCCCTCCCCCACTCCTCAGCCTCCTCCACCCCTCCCCCGCGCCGGGCAGTCGCCGCTCTCCGGCCAGTTCGGCCACGGTCAGCGCCAGGCTGAAGACGTCGCCCTCCGGCCGCCCCTCCCCCTCCTCCAGCGCCTCGGGGGCCACGTAGCGGGGGTCCCCTCCCCCCCCCGGCCCCCCCCGCCCCTCCCCCACGGCGGGGCCGGCGCTGAGGCCGAAGTCGGCGAGGCGGCAGCGCCCGGCCGCGTCCAGCAGGACGTTGTCGGGCTTGAGGTCGCCGTGGGCCAGCGGCCGCGCGTGCAGGTGCCGCAGGGCCAGCAGCGCGTCCCACAGGTAGCCGCGGAGCCGCCACTCGCCCACGGGCCGGCCGCACGGCGGCTCCGAGGCCGGCCAGGGGGGCACCGGGGCCGGGCAGGGGGGACGGGGGCCACAAGGGGCCGGAGAGGGCTCGGACACTGACCAGGGGGACAGAGTGGCCGGAGAGGGGTCAGAAGTGGCCGGAGAGGGGTCACAAGTGGCCAGAGAGGGGTCAGAAGTGGCCGGAGAGGGGTCAGAAGTGGCCAGAGAGGGCTCGGACACTGTCCAGGGGGACAGAGTGGCCAGAGAGGGGTCAGAAGTGGCCAGAGAGGGGTCAGAAGTGGTCAAGGGGCCACAAGTGGCCAGAGAGGGGTCACAAGTGGCCAGAGAGGGGTCACAAGTGGCCGGAGAGGGCTCGGACACTGACCAGGGGGACAGAGTGGCCAGAGAGGGGGCCAAAGTGGCCGGAGAAGGGTCAGAAGTGGTCAAGGGGTCAGAAGTGGCCAGAGAGGGGTCACAAGTGGCCGGAGACGGGGCAGAAGTGGTCAAGGGGTCAGAAGTGGCCGGAGAGCCCCTGGACATGGCCGGAGAGGGGTCACAAGTGGCCGGAGAGGGCTCGGACACTGACCGGGTGGACAAAGTGGCCGGAGAGGGTCCGGACATGGTCAAAGGGTCAGAAGTGGCCGGAGAGGGAATGGACATGGCCGGAGAGGGGCCGGACACACCCTTTTTTTGCAGAGCCACGCCCATTTTGGGGTAGACCACACCCCCTTGGACCTGATTGGCTAATCCAGAATGGTCCTTGGGCTCGGCCACGCCCACTTTGCGACCGGCCACGCCTTCCTGCGGCTGCTTAGCCAGTGGGGAAGAGTCTGTAGAGTTGGCCACGCCCCCTTGGAGCTCATTGACCAATGGCGAGGTAGCACTGGGGGGTGTGAATGAGGCCACGCCCCCAGGAGGTGACATCACCCCTGCAGGTGAAGCCCCGCCCCTTAAAAAGGAAACCACGCCCCGAAAAACAGAGGCCACGCCCTCTGTAGAGGAAGCCACGCCTCTGCATGATGAAGCCACGCCCCCAGAGAAGGAAGCCACGCCCCCAGCCCCCCCAACCCAACTGGCCACGCCCCGCAAAAACCCAACCACGCCCCTCAGGGGCGAGACCACGCCCTGCCAGCACCGAGCCACGCCCCTCAGGAGCCAGGCCACGCCCCTCAGGGGCCAGGCCACGCCCCTCCGGGCCCCCTGGCGCCAGAGGTGGCCGAGGCTGCCGGCCGGGCACAGCGGGGTCAGCAGCAGGAAGTGACCGCGCTGCTCCCAGGCCGCCAGCAGGGGGAGGAGCCCCGGCGCAGGCCCCGCCCCCCGCTGGGCGTGGCACTCCCGCAGCCAATGGCGGCGCTGGGCGGGGCCGGAGAGGGGGCGGAGCGAGCGCTTGAGGGCGAAGCGGGAACCGTCGGAGAGGCGGCGGACCTGGGGGGGAGGGGTCACACGGGGGTCACTCAGGGGTCACTCAGGGGTCAAGGGGTCACACAGGGGTCACTCAGGGGTCACTCAGGGGTCAAGGGGTCACACAGGGGTCACCCAGGTGTCACTCAGGGGTCAAGGGGTCACTCAGGGGTCACTCAGGGGTCAAGGGGTCACTCAGGGGTCACCCAGGGGTCACTCGGGGGTCATGGAGGGGTCAGGGGTCACTCAGTGGTCAAGGGTCACTCGGGGTCACTTGGGTCACTCAGGGGTCATTCAGGGGTCAAGGGGTCACAGAGGGGTCACACAGGGGTCACGGAGGGGTCAGGGGACACACAGGGGTCACTCAGGGGTCACCCAGGGGTCACTCAGGGTCAAGGGGTCACTCAGGGGTCACCCAGGGGTCATTCAGGAGTCAAGGGGTCACCCAGGGGTCACTCAGGGGTCACCCAGGGGTCAAGGGGTCACTCTAGGGTCACCCAGGGGTCATGGAGGGGTCACTGAGGGGTCACTGAGGGGGCAGGGGTCATTCAGGGGTCACCAAGGGGTAATTCAAGGGTCATTCAGCGCTCAGGGGTCAGGGGTCACACAGGGGTCACTCAGGGGTCACCCAGGGGTCACGGAGGGGTCAGGGGTCACTCAGGGGTGGGGGAGGGGTCACTGAGGGGTCAGAGATGGGGGAGGGGCGATGGGGTGATGAGGAATGGGGACCCCTCCCCCACCCTCGGCCCCGCCCCCGCCCCCCTTGGCCCCGCCCCCTCACCTCCAGCACCTCCCCCCTGGAGCCCCTCCCGAGGCTCCGAACGATCTCGAAGCTGCCCAGGGTGGGGGAGGGGCCCGAGGTGGGCGTGGTCAGCAGCGAGGCCACTCCCCCTTCCGGCCCCTCCCCCTCCCCGCAGGCCGAGGACGGGGGAGGGGCGGGTCCCGAGCGGCGGCGCCTGATTGGCCGGGAGGGGCGGCGGGGGGGAGGGGGGGTGGGGGGGAGGGGCATCGAGGGGGGTGGGGGAGGGGCTGAGAGGGGGGTGGGGGAGGGGAAAGAGAAAAGTCGGTGGGGGAGGGGCGAGTCAGCGGTGGGCGGGGGGATGGGGGCGCCTCGGCCCCTCCCCCACCTCGGTGACCCCCAGAGCCCCTCCCCCACCCCCAAAGCCCCTCCCCCACCCCTCAGGCCCTTCCCAGCCCCTCCCCCACCCCAGGGACCCCTCCCCCGCTCCCCTCCTCACCCTCCCCGCCGATCACGTGACCCTGCTCGCGCGCTGGGGGCGGGGTCCCGGCGGTCACGTGGCTCCCGGGGTTTTTTTTTTGGGGGGGGGGGGGGGTGGGGGAGGGGATTTTTTTTTCCCCTCCCGGTCCCGCGCGCGCCGCTCCCGCCAAACGCCAGGCCCCCCCCAGGCCCCGCCCCCCGCGGCGCGCCGACCAATCACAGCCCGCTTCCGCCGCTTAAACCCCGCCCCTTCCCTCAGCAGCCAATCGGCGGCGCCTCCGCCGCCCGGCGCTTCCCGCCGCGCGGCGGTGGCCACGCCCCTTCTCTCATTAACCAATCACGGCGCGCTGCCGCTCTAGCCACGCCCCCTCCCCCCCCCCGGCCCAAAATCGCCGCTTTTTTCCCCAAAAACATTTCCCGCGGATTTTTGGGCCATTTTCGGCTCCTTTCCGACCATTTCTGGGGACATTTTTTGGCCATTTTCGGCTCCTCTTCTGGGACAATTTTTTGGACAAATTTTGGGTCTTTTCCCACCATTTTCAGGTCTTTTTTTAAGGCTTTTAAAAACTATTTTGGGGGAATTTTTGGGGTCTTTTTTTGACTGTTCTCTTTTTGCTTTTGGGGCCCTTTCGGTCGATTTTTGGGGGGTTTTTATTTTGCCATTTTTGGGCTCCTTTTTAGCCCCACATTTTTACCATTTTTACCCCATTTCTTGTGCTCTTTTTTACCATTTTTACCTCCTTTATTATTAAGAGATAACTCCAACAATTTTTTCTACCACTTTAAACTATTTTTGGCCCCATTTTTTACCATTTTTAACCCCTTATTTTTTTACCCTCTCATTTTTAACCATTTCCCCCATTTTTTTAATAATAATTTCCATTTTTTTACCGTTTTTTTGCTCTCATTTTTCACCATTTTAACCCTATTTTTACCCATTTTTTCCCATTCTCCCCCATTTCCACCCCATTTCCCCTCCTTTTTTTCCCATTTTTAACCATTTCCAGCCCTTTTCCCTCATTTTTCCCATTTCCACCCCCATTTCTCCCCCATTTTTTATGTTTCCCCCCCTTTTTTTTCCCATTCTCTCCCCCTTTTTTCCCATTTCCACCCATTCCCCCCCTTCTCATCCACTTTTAACCATTTTTTACAATTTTTGCTCTCATTTTTCCCCGTTTCCCCCCATTGTTCCCCATTTCCCCCCTTTTCTCCCCATTTTTTCCCATTTCCCCCCTTTTTAACCATTTTTACCCGTTTTTTACAACTTTTGCTCTCATTTTTCCCCATTTTTCCCATTTCCCCCCCTTTTTTCCCCATTTCCCCCCATTTATCCCTTTTTCCCATTTCCCCCATTTTTCCCCGTTTCCCCCCCATTTTTCCCCCCATTTTTTCCCATCCCCCCCATTTTCCCCATTTTCCCTCCATTTTTCCCCATTTTCCCCCATTTTTTTTCTCATTTTTCCCCATTTCCCCATTTTCCCCCCATTTTTCCCCATCCCCCCCCATTTTTTCCCATTTTTTTCTTATCCCCCCATTTTCCCTCCATTTTCCCCCTTTTTTCCGCATTTTCCCCCCATTTTTTGCCCATTTCCCCCATTTTTTCCCCATTTCCACCATTTCCCCCCCATTTTTCCCCATTTTCCCCCCATTTTCCCCCATTTCCCCCCATTTTTTTCTCATTTTTCCCCATTTTTTTCTCATTTTTCCCCATTTCCCCCCCATTTTCCCCATTTTTCTCCTCATTTTTCCCCATTTCCCCCATTTTTTTTCTCATTTTTCCCCATTTTTCCCCATTTCCCCCCCATTTTTCCCCCATTTCCCCCATTTTTTCCTCATTTTTTCCCAATTTCCCCCCATTTTTTCCCCATTTCCCCTCCCCCCCCCCTCACACCCACCCCGCCCCCACCGCCGTCACCGCCAAGGCCACGCCCACCCCCACCCGCCCCGCCCCCCAGGGGGCGGCGCCACCACCGCCGCCGCCACCGAGGGGGCGGGGCCAGGCCGAAACCACGCCCCCGGCGCCTCCCGGCCGCCCGGGGGCGGCGCCGGCGGCGAGTGGGCGGGGCCAGACGAAGGCCACGCCCCCGGCGCGGGCGGCTATCCAATCAGAGAAGGCGCTGACGCGGGTGTAGACCCCCGGGCGCCGCGGGACCCCGCACCCCTCCCCCCACGAGACGATGCCGGTCAGCACCCAGCGGCCGGAGGGGGAGGGGCACACCAGGGGACCCCCGGAGTCGCCCTGGGGATGGACGCGGGGGTCACTCGGGGGTCACTCGGGGGTCACTCGGGGGTCATGGGGTCAGTCAGGGGTCATTGGGGTCATCAGGGGTCATTGGGGTCACTCAGGGGTCATTGGGGTCATCAGGGGTCATTGGGGTCAGTCTGGGGTCATTGGGGTCACTCAGGGGTCATTGGGGTCACTCGGGGGTCATTGGGGTCAGTCTGGGGTCATTGGGGTCAGTCTGGGGTCATTGGGGTCATCAGGGGTCATCGGGTCACTCAGGGTCAGTCAGGGGTCATTGGGTCACTCGGGGTCACTCAGGGGTCAGTGGGACAGACCAGGGGACCCCTGGAGTCGCCCTGGGGATGGACGCGGGGTCACTCGGGGTCACTCGGGGTCACTCGGGGTCACTCGGGGTCACTCGGGGGTCATTGGGTTCAGTCAGGGGTCATGGGGTCAGTCCGGGGTCATTGGGGGCACACCTGGACACACCTGGGGACCTGCCCAGCTGTGCCCAGGTGTATCCCAGGTGTGCCCAGCTGTGCCCAGCTGTATCCCAGGTGTGCCCAGCTGTGCCCAGGTGTGTCTCAGGTGTATCCCAGGTGTCCCCAGGTGTGTCCCAGGTGTATCCCAGGTGTATCCCAGCTGTCCCCAGGTGTGTCCCAGGTGTGCCCAGGTGTGTCCCAGGTGTATCCCAGGTGTGTCCCATCCCCCCAGGTGTATCCAGGTGTATCCAGGTGTATCCCAGCTGTCCCCAGGTGTATCCCAGGTGTATCCCAGCTGTCCCCAGGTGTGTCCCAGGTGTGCCCCAGGTGTGTCCCAGGTGTATCCCAGGTGTATCCCAGGTGTGTCCCAGCTGTCCCCAGGTGTATCCCAGGTGTGTCCCAGCTGTCCCCAGGTGTATCCCAGGTGTGTCCCAGCTGTCCCCAGGTGTATCCCAGGTGTATCCAGCTGTATCCCAGGTGTATCCAGCTGTATCCCAGGTGTGTCCCAGCTGTATCCCAGGTGTATCCAGGTGTATCCAGGTGTATCCAGGTATATCCCAGGTATATCCCAGGTGTATCCCAGGTGTGTCCCAGGTATATCCCAGGTGTATCCCAGGTGTATCCCAGGTGTGCCCAGCTGTGCCCAGCTGTATCCCAGGTGTGTCCCAGGTATATCCCGGCTGTCCCAGGTGTATCCCAGGTGTGTCCCATCCCCCCAGGTGTATCCCAGGTGTATCCCAGGTGTGTCCCAGGTGTATCCCAGGTGTGCCTAGCTGTATCCCAGGTGTGTCCCAGCTGTATCCCAGGTGTATCCAGGTGTATCCAGGTGTATCCAGGTATATCCCAGGTGTATCCCAGGTATATCCCAGGTGTGTCCCAGGTATATCCCAGGTGTGTCCCAGGTGTGTCCCAGGTGTGTCTCACCTTGCAGGTGTCCCCGCCCCCGCGCAGGTGTCCGGCGCACACCATGTCGTCCTGGATGTGCCGCGGGGGCAGCGCCGGGCCCAGGTCGGTGCCGTAGAGGCGGCGGCAGAGCCCGAGGGGCAGGAGGGGCACCTGGAGCTGCCGCAGGCGGCGTGGGGCTGAGTGACCAGAGTGACCACCGAGTGACCACTGAGTGACCACTGAGTGACCCCTGAGTGACCACTGAGTGACCACTGAGTGACCCCTGAGTGACCACTGAGTGACCACTGAGTGACTCTGAGTGACCACTGAGTGACCAGTGAGTGACCACTGAGTGACCAGAGTGACCACTGAGTGACCACTGAGTGACCACTGAGTGACCAGTGAGTGACCACTGAGTGACCAGAGTGACCACTGAGTGACCACTGAGTGACCAATGAGTGACCACTGAGTGACCAGAGTGACCACTGAGTGACCAGTGAGTGACCACTGAGTGACCAGAGTGACCACTGAGTGACCACTGAGTGACCACTGAGTGACCACAGTGACCACCGAGTGACCACTGAGTGACCACTGAGTGACCACAGTGACCACTGAGTGACCACTGACTCTGAGTGACCTCTGAGTGACCACAGTGACCACTGAGTGACCACTGACCAGTCCTGCCCTCACACTGACCCTACACTGACCCCAACCCTTGACCTCCCATTGCTCCCAGTTGGGTCCCAATCCCCTCCCAGTTTATCCCAGTCGCTCCCAGTCCCTCCCAGTGGCCCCCAGTGTATCCCAGTCACTCCCAATCCCCTCCCAGTCCCTCCCAGTCGCTCCCAGTTTGTCCCAGTTACCCCCAGTGCCCCATTAACCCTTCCCAATCTCCTCCCAGTCACTCCCAGTTTGTCCCAGTGTGTCCCAGTGGCTCCCAATCCCCTCACAGTGTGTCCCAATTGCTCCCAGTGTATCCCAGTTTATCCCAGTTTATCCCAGTCCCTCTCAGTTACCCCCAGTGCCGGTGTCCCCCCAGCCGGTGCTGACGCAGGATTAACCCTTCCCAACCCAGTCCGTCCCAGTGTGTCCCAGTGTATCCCAGTTTATCCCAGTCCCTCCCAGTGTATCCCAGTCCCTCCCAATCCCCTCCCAGTTTATCCCAGTGTATCCCAGTGTATCCCAGTCCCTCCCAGTTTATCCCAGTCCCTCCCAGTGTGTCCCAGTTACCGCCGGTGCCGGTGTCCCCCCAGCCGGTGCTGACGCAGGATTAACCCTTCCCAACCCAGTTTATCCCAGTGTGTCCCAGTGTATCCCAGTCCCTCCCAGTCCCTCCCAGTGTATCCCAGTTTATCCCAATCCCCTCCCAGTGTGTCCCAGTTTATCCCAGTGTGTCCCAGTTACCGCCGGTGCCGGTGTCCCCCCAGCCGGTGCTGACGCAGGATTAACCCTTCCCAACCCAGTTTATCCCAGTGTGTCCCAGTGTATCCCAGTGTATCCCAGTCCCTCCCATTCCCTCCCAGTGTATCCCAGTTTATCCCAGTCCCTCCCAGTCCCTCCCAGTTTATCCCAGTCCGTCCCAGTTACCCCCAGTGCCAGTGTCCCCCCAGCCGGTGCTGACGCAGGATTAACCCTTCCCAACCCAGTTTATCCCAGTGTATCCCAGTTTATCCCAGTCCCTCCCAGTGTGTCCCAGTTTATCCCAGTGTGTCCCAGTTACCGCCGGTGCCGGTGTCCCCCCAGCCGGTGCTGACGCAGGATTAACCCTTCCCAACCCAGTTTATCCCAGTGTATCCCAGTTTATCCCAGTCCCTCCCAGTGTGTCCCAGTTTATCCCAGTGTGTCCCAGTTACCGCCGGTGCCGGTGTCCCCCCAGCCGGTGCTGACGCAGGATTAACCCTTCCCAACCCAGTTTATCCCAGTGTGTCCCAGTGTATCCCAGTGTATCCCAGTCCCTCCCAGTCCCTCCCAGTTTATCCCAGTGTGTCCCAGTTACCGCCGGTGCCGGTGTCCCCCCAGCCGGTGCTGACGCAGGATTAACCCTTCCCAACCCAGTTTATCCCAGTGTGTCCCAGTGTATCCCAGTGTATCCCAGTCCCTCCCAATCCCCTCCCAGTCCCTCCCAGTTTATCCCAGTGCGTCCCAGTTACCGCCGGTGCCGGTGTCCCCCCAGCCGGTGCTGACGCAGGCGGTGCCGGCCGGGAAGCGCAGCCCGGGCGAGGGGAGGCACACGGGCCCGAGCCCGCGGCCGAAGCGCACGGGCCGCGCCAGCCGGGCCAGCGCGATGTCGCCGCTGGTGGCCTCGCCCGCGTAGGCCGGGTGCGGCACGAGCTGGGCCAGCGGCACCGACACGCCGCTCGCCACCGCCCCTCCCCCGGCGCCGCCGCCGTCCCGGCTGGCCTCGGGCAGGTCCGGAGTGCCCAGGAGCACCGAGAACAGGCGGGGGTCGCTGCTCCTGGGGGGAGGGGAGGCGGCGGGGGGGGGGGGGAGGGGTCAGTGGGGGTGGGGGAGGGGTCAGTGTGGGGGAGGGGTCAGTGTGGGGGAGGGGAAGGCAGGGGGGTTAATGGGGAGGGGTCAGGGTGAGGGAGGGGTCAGTGGGGGTGGGGGAGGGGTGATTGGGGAGGGGGAGGGGTCATGGAAGGGTCATTGGGGAGGGGAGGGGTCAGGGTGGGGGAGGGGTCAATGGAGGGGTCAGTGAGGGAGCGGTCAGTGAGGGTGGGGGAGGGGTCAGTGTGGGTGGGGGAGGGGTCATTGAGGGTGGGGGAGGGTCAATGGAGGGGGCAGTGTGTGGGGGGGGGGGTCACGGTGGGGGAGGGGTCAGTGTGGGGGGAGGGGTCAGTGAGGGTGGGGGAGGGTGATTGGGGAGGGGTCAGGGTGGGGGAGGGGGCAGTGAGGGTGGGGGAGGGGCCATGGAAGGGTCATTGGGGGAGGGGAGGGGTCAATGTGGGGGAGGGGTCAATGGAGGGGGCAGTGGGGGAGGGGTCAGGGGAGGGGAGGGGGAGGGGCCTGGCCTAATTCCCTCCCAGTCTGTTCCCAGTCCCGTAGTGGTTTATACTGGTTTATACTGGTTTATCCCAGTTTATCCCAGTTTATCCCAATTTATCGTGGTTTATCCCATTCCCTACTGGTCTATACTGGTTTATACTGGTCTATACTGGTCTGTACTGGTTTATACTGGTCTATACTGGTCTGTACTGGTTTATACTGGTCTATACTGGTTTATACTGGTTTATACCGGTCACTCACCCCTGCAGGCAGTGCGCCGCCGTCACCACCCACTCGGGGGACACCAGTTCCCATACTGGTCTATACTGGTTTGTACTGGTTTATCCCAATTTATCGTGGTTTATCCCATTCCATACTGGTCTATACTGGTCTATACTGGTCCATACTGGTCTATACTGGTTTATACTGGTTTATACTGGTTTATACCGGTCACTCACCCCTGCAGGCAGTGCGCCGCCGTCACCACCCACTCGGGGGACACCAGTTCCCAGTTCCCATACTGGTTTATACTGGTTTGTACTGGTTTATCCCCATTTATCCCAGTTTATCCCAGTTTATCCCATTCCATACTGGTCTATACTGGTCTATACTGGTTTATACTGGTTTATACCGGTCACTCACCCCTGCAGGCAGTGCGCCGCCGTCACCACCCACTCGGGGGACACCAGTTCCCATACTGGTCTATACTGGTTTGTACTGGTTTATCCCAATTTATCGTGGTTTATCCCATTCCATACTGGTCTATACTGGTCTATACTGGTCTATACTGGTCCATACTGGTCTATACTGGTTTATACTGGTTTATACTGGTTTATACTGGTCACTCACCCCTGCAGGCAGTGCGCCGCCGTCACCACCCACTCGGGGGACACCAGTTCCCATACTGGTTTATACTGGTTTGTACTGGTTTATCCCCATTTATCCCAGTTTATCCCACTTTATCCCATTCCATACTGGTTTATACTGGTTTATACTGGTTTATACTGGTCACTCACCCCTGCAGGCAGTGCGCCGCCGTCACCACCCACTCGGGGGACACCAGGGACACCCCGCAGACGTGGGAGCCCCCCCGGCGCAGGGAGCCCTGCCAGGGCCAGCGCCCCTCCCCCGCCTCCGAGCCCCCCACGGCGCGGGCCAGCGGGGGGGGGCGGGGCAGGCCACACTCTGCGGGGACACGGGGGGGGGGTTCGGGGACATTTTAGGGACATTTTGGGGGGATTTAGGGACATTTTGGGGACATCTGGGGGGGTTTGGGGATGGTTGGGGACAGTTTGGGGGGGTTTGGGGACATTTAAGGGACATTCTGGGGGGATTTAGGGACATTTTGGGGACATTTGGGGGACATTTTGGGGGGATTTGGGGACATTTTGGGGACATCTGGGGGGGTTTGGGGACATTTTAGGGACATTTTAGGGACATTTTGGGGACATCTGGGGGGGTTTGGGGACATTTTAGGGACATTTTGGGGACATTTGGGGGGTTTGGGGACATTTTAGGGACATTTTGGTGACATCGGGGGGGGCTTGGGGACATTTTAGGGACATTTTGGGGACATTTTGGGGACATCCAGGGGGTTTGGGGACATTTTAGGGACATTTTGGGGACATTTTGGGGACATTTTGGGGACATTTTAGGGACATTTTGGGGACATCTGGGGGGGTTTGGGGACATTTTAGGGACATTTTTGGGTCATTTGGGGACATTTGGGGACATTTTGGGGTCATTTAGGGACATTTGGGGACATTTTGGGGTCATTTGGGGACATTTTGGGGCCTCACCCCGCTCCGTCTCCGAGAGCTCCCGGGACCCATCTGGGGGGAAAGGAATGGGGGGGTCGGGGGGGGCTGAACCCCCAAAAAAACCCCAAAAATCCGCCCAAAAACCCATAAAAAAACCACAAAAAAACCCAAAATCCCCAAAAAAACAATAAACCCCCCCCACAAAAACCCCAAAACCCACCCAAAACACCACAAAAAAACCCACAAAAAAAAACCCCAAAAACCACAAAACCTCCCCCCAAAAAAAACCCTCCAAAAAAAGAAAAAAATAATAAAAACCCCCAAATTCCCCCAAAGAGAGAGAAAATCCCGAATTTCCACCCGGGAGCCCCAAAATTCCACCCAAAATCCCCAAATTTTCCACTCAAAATCCCCAAAATTCCACCCGGGAACCCCAAAAATTCCCGAATTTCCACCCCAAACCCAAAATTCGGCTCCAAATTCCCAAATTTTGGGTCCCAAATCAGCGGAACTCCGAATTTTAAACCCCAAATTTGGGGCAAATCGCAAAAACTCCACCTGAGAACCCCCAAAATTCCCAAATTTTCACCCCAACCTCCCAAAATTTCCACCCCAAACCCCAATTTTGCCTCCAAAATTCCCAAATTTTGGGTCCCAAATTTGGGGAACCCCAAATGTCAGAGCCTAAATTGGGGACAAACCCCAAAATTCCACCCAAAATCCAAATTTTCCACCCCAAATCTCCAAAATGCCACCAGGGAACCCCCAAAATTCCACCCAAAATTCCTCTCAAAATCCAAATTTTCCACCCCAAAATCCCCAAAGTTCCACCTGAGAACCCCAAAAAATCCCAAATTTCCACCCCCAACCCCAAATTTTCCACAAAAAATCCCAAATTTCCACCCCCAACCCCCAAATTTTCCCAAAAAATCCGAAATTTCCACTCCCAACCCCCAAATTTTCCCCAAAAATCCCAAATTTCCACTCCCAACCCCCAAATCCACCCAAAAAAATCCCAAATTTCCACTCCCAACCCCCAAATTTTCCCCCAAAAAATCCGAAATTTCCACCCCAACCCCCAAATCCACTCAAAAAATCCCAAATTTACACTCCCAACCCCCAAATTTTCCCAAAAAATTCTCAAATTTCCACTCCCAACCCCAAAATTTCCCCAAAAAAATCCCAAATTTCCACCCCCAACCCCCAAATCCACCCAAAAAATCCGAAATTTCCACTCCCAACCCCCAAATTTTCCCAAAAAAAATCCCAAATTTCCACCCCTGAACCCCCCAAAATTCGCCTCCGAAACCCCCCAAATTTTTTTGGGATTCCCCCTCCCCAAAACTTCAACCCTCCCCCCCCGCAAAAAAAAAAAAATCGTTAAAAAAAAAGAAATAAAAATAAAAAGAGGGTTTTTTTTTTTTCCCACGGGTGGGGGAGGGGCGGGGATTCCCCTCCGGAGTTACCTGGGGGGGGGTCCCCGGGCGTGACGTCACAGGCGAGGGCGGCCAGCAGCAGGAGGGGGAGGGGCAGCAGCGCCCGCGGGGTCCCCATGGCGCCGCCGCCCCTCCCCCACCCCCCGCACCCCCTTAAATGGGGCCGGGCGGGGGTGGGGGAGGGGCGGGGCCGCGACGCCGTCCGACGGGTTCGCCCAGGCCGCGGGGCAGGGGCGGGGCGCCCCTCCCCCCACCCCAAAAAAAATTCCCGGGATTTTAAAGGGGGGGGGGGAGGGGGGAGGGGGGAACCCCAAAATTCCACCCCAAAATTCGGAATTTTCCACCCAAATATTCCACCCAAAACTCGAAATTTTCCACCCAAATATTCCACCCAAAAATCGAAATTTTCCACCCAAAAATTCCACCCAAAACTCGAAATTT
>NW_026530404.1:0-13989 GCF_026979565.1 Vidua chalybeata | reverse complement strand
CCCGGGACCCCCCCAAAATCAGCCCGGGAACCCCCAAAAATAAACCGGGACCCCCCCAAAATCAGCCCGGGACCCCCCCAAAATCAGCCCGGGAACCCCCCCCAAATAAACCGGGGAACCCCCCAAAATCAGCCCGGGATCCCCCCAAAATCAGCCCGGGAACCCCCAAAAATAAACCGGGACCCCCCCCCAAAATAAACCGGGGACCCCCCCAAAATCAGCCCATGACCCCTTCCCAAATAAACCGGGGACCCCCCAAAATAAACCGGGACGCCCCCCAAATAAACCGGGGCCCCCCCAAAAATAAACCGGGACCCCCCCCAAATAAACGGGGAACCCCCCCAAAATAAACCGGGACCCCCCCAAAATCAGCCCGGGAACCCCCAAAATAAACCGGGACCCCCCTCAAATAAACCGGGGAACCCCCCAAAATGAACCGGGAACCCCCAAAAATAAACAGGGGACCCCCCCCAAAATCAGCCCATGACCCCCCCCAAATAAACCGTGACCCCCCCCAAATAAACCGGGACCCCCCCCCAAAATAAACCGGGAACCCCCAAAAATAAACAGGGGACCCCCCCCAAAATCAGACACCCCTCCCCAAAATAATCCTGGGACCCCTCCCCAAAATCCACCTGGGACCCCCCCAAACCCATCTCCCCCTCCCCCAACCCCGACCCCAGTGGGGGGGGGGGTGGGGGGGGGCCCTGACCCAAATTTGGGGTCCCCAACGCCCCCCTCCCCCTGCCCGTTTCAGGGTCCTGGGGCCCCCCCGCGCCCCCCCGCGCTGGGCGTGGCCCGGGGGGGTCCCGGGGGGGGCGCTGCGGTTCCTGCCCCGCCCGGGGGGGCGGCGGCTGCAGCTGCGCCTGGGGGGGGGGACGCGCCCCGGGACCCTCACCAGCGTCTTCGGGGCCCTGCGGGGGCGGCTGGAGCCCGGTGAGGGGCGGGGCCAGGCGGGGCGCGGCCGGGTGGGCGGGGCCGCGTGGGCGTGGCCGCGTGGGCGTGGCCAAAGCGGGCTGTGGTCGGTTTGGGGTGTGGTCAGAGGGTGTGGTCGGTGCGGGGGGTGTGGCCAAGCTGGGAGAAACAATCAAGGGGCGTGGTCACGGTGGGTGTGGTCAGAGGATGGGCGTGGTCATGCGGGGGAGGTGCCAGGTGAGGGCGGGGCAGTGGGAATAAGGGGGTTGGGTGGGGCGTGGCTGGGTGGGTGTGGTCAGTGGGTGTGGCCAAGCTGGGAGAAACAACGAAGGGGCGTGGCTGGGTGGGTGTGGTCAGTGGGTGTGGCCAAGCTGGGAGAAACAACGAAGGGGCGTGGCTGGGTGGGTGTGGTTAGAGGGTGTGGCCAAGCTGGGAGAAATAACGAAGGGGCGTGGTTATGGTGGGTGTGGTCAGATATGGGCGTGGTCATGCGGGGGCGGGGCAGTGGGATTAATGGGGTTGGGTGGGGCGTGGCTGAAAGGGTGTGGTCAGTGGGGCGTGGCCAATGTCTCACAATTATGTGGGCGTGGTCAGAGTGGGTGGGGCAAGAAACAGGCGGGGCCAGTCGGGTGGAGGGGAGTGGCTAAACTGGGTGTGGCTGGAGGGGGCGTGGCCTCCCTGACGCCAACCCCGCCCAGACTGTTACGTCATCGTGGGGGCGCAACGCGATTCGCTGGGGCCGGGGGCGGCGGCCTCGGGCGTGGGCACCGCCCTCCTGCTGGAGCTCGCCCGGTTCTTCGCCGCCATTGGCAGAGAGGGTGAGGGCGGGGCAGGGGGCGGGTCCCCAATTTGGGGGCGGGGCTGAAATCGGGGGGGGAATTCGGGGTTTTGACCCAAATTGAGGGTGGGGGATGGGGGGGGGGGCTTCAGAGGGTGGGGGAGGGGCAATCAATGCTGGGGTCCCACAGTGGGGAGGGGCCACGGGGTGAGGGGCGGGGCCTGCGCTGTGCAGGTGTCCCCCACCTTTGGAGGGGGTGTCCCCCAACTCTGGGGGCGTGTCCCCCACCTTTGGGGCGTGTCCTGCACCTTTGGGGCGTGTCCCCCACCTTTGGGGCGTGTCCTGCACCTTTGGGGGGTCTCCCCCACCTTTGGGGCGTGTCCCCCACCTTTGGGGGGTCTCCCCCACCTTTGGGGGGTGTCCCTCACTTTTGGGGGTCTCCCCCACCTTTGGGGGGGTCTCCCCCACTTTTGGGGGTGTCCCCCACCTTTGGGGGGTCTCCCCCACCTTTGGGGGGTCTCCCCCACCTTTGGGGCGTGTCCCCCACCTTTGGGGGGTCTCCCCCACCTTTGGGGGGTGTCCCCCACTTTTGGGGGTCTCCCCCAACTCTGGGGGGTCTCCCCCACCTTTGGGGGGTCTCCCGCACCTTTGGGGGGGTCTTCCGCACTTTTGGGGGTGTCCCCCACCTTTGGGTGTGTCCCCCACTTTTGGGGGTCTCCCCCACCTTTGGGGTGTGTCCCGCACTTTCGGGGGTCTCCCCCACCTCTGGGGGGTCTCCCCCTCCCCCTGCCCAGGCTTCCAGCTCCGCCGGACGCTGCTCTTCGTCAGCTGGGACGGGGGCGAGTTCGGACATTTGGGGGCCACCGAGTGGCTCGAGGTGACCGCGCCCCCCCCCCCCCCCCCCCGCGGTGACCCCCCCCGCGACCCCCCCGTGACCCCCCCGCGACCCCCCCCAGGGCTACCCCGGCCTCCTGCACACCAAAGTCGCCGCCTACATCAGCCTGGACCGCGCCGTGCTGGGTGCGCCCCTCCCCCTCCCTCACCGCGGGCTGGGGGGGAGGGGAGGGGGAGGGGGAGGGGAGTGAGGGGAGGGGGTCTCCGCCCCTCCCCCACCGCCCCGACCCCCCCCATCCCCTCCCCCCCCACGCAGGGGCCGATCGGTTCGTGGTCCGGAGCAGCCCCACCCTGGTGACGCTGATCGAGAGCGCCCTGGAGCAGGTGGGGGAGGGGCGGGGGGGGCGGGGGGAGGGGCGGGGTGGGGGCGGGGCCACGCATCACCCCCGACCCCCTCCCCAAAAAAAACAACCCCAGGTGGAGAGTCCGAACGAGGGCGGGAAGAGCCTCCTGGAGCAGCTGACGCGGCCCGGGCGGGGCTGGGAGAGCGACGTGTGCGTGGGGACACCTGGGGACACCTGGGGACACACCTGGGGACAGCTGGGGACAGCTGGGGACACCTGGGGACACACCTGGGGACACACCTTGGGACACCTGGGGACAGCTGGGGACAGCTGGGGACAGCTGGGGACACCTGGGGACACCTGGGGACAGCTGGGGACACCTGGGGACAGCTGGGGACAGCTGGGGACAGCTGGGGACACACCTGGGGACAGCTGGGGACAGCTGGGGACAGCTGGGGACACCTGGGGACAGCTGGGGACACACCTGGGGACACCTGGGGACACCTGGGGACACCTGGGGACAGCTGGGGACACACCTGGGGACACCTGGGGACAGCTGGGGACACCTGGGGACAGCTGGGGACAGCTGGGGACAGCTGGGGACACACCTGGGGACAGCTGGGGACAGCTGGGGACAGCTGGGGACACCTGGGGACAGCTGGGGACACACCTGGGGACACACCTGGGGACAGCTAGGGACAGCTGGGGACAGCTGGGGACACACCTGGGGACACCTGGGGACACGTGGGGACACCTGGGGACAGCTGGGGACACACCTGGGGACACCTGGGGACAGCTGGGGACAGCTGGGGACAGCTGGGGACACCTGGGGACACCTGGGGACAGCTGGGGACACACCTGGGGACACCTGGGGACAGCTGGGGACACCTGGGGACATACCTGTGACACCGCTGGGGACACCTGGGACACCTGGGGCACCCCTGGGGACACCTGGGGACACCTGTGGCACCCTTGGGGACACCCGTGTCCCTCTGTCCCCCCCTGTCCCCGCAGGCTCCGGCCCCTGTCCCCCGAGAGCGGCGCTTTTCCCTTCACGGCGGCCGCGGGGGTCCCGGCGCTGGAGCTCGGCTTCGATGAGGTGGGACCCCCAATGTCCCACTGTCCCCAAAGTCCCCAATGTCCCAATGTCCCCAATGTCCCCAATCTCCCCAATGTCCCGCAATGTCCCCCCCTGTCCCCAATGTCCCCCCTGTCCCCAGTGTCCCCAAAGTCCCCTCGGTGTCCCCAGTGTTCCCCACATCCCCAATGTCCCCCAATGTCCCCATTAACGTCCCCAATGTCCCCAATGTCCCCCTGTCCCCCCTGTCCCCCGTCCATGCTGTCCCCACTGTCTCCGCTGTCCCCATTGTCCCCACTGTCCCCAATGTCCCCAATGTCCCCAATGTCCCCAATGTCCCCCCTGTCCCCACTGTCCCCTGTCCCCAATGTCCCCAATGTCCCCATTGTCCCCACTGTCCCCCCTGTCCCCAATGTCCCCCAATGTCCCCCCTGTCCCCAATGTCCCCTGTCCCCACTGTCCCCTGTCCCCACTGTCCCCTGTCCCCAATGTCCCCTGTCCCCCCCGTCCCCAATGTCCTCAATGCCCCCCAATGTCCCCGTGTCCTCAATATCCCCAATGTCCCCCATGTCCCCCGATGTCCCCAATGTCCCCAATGTCTGCAGTGTCCCCCTGTCCCCACTGTCCCCGCTGTCCCCACTGTCCCCACTGTCCCCGCTGTCCCCAATGTCCCCCCTGTCCCCAATGTCCCCAATGTCCCCACTGTCCCCACTGTCCCCACTGTCCCCACTGTCCCCTGTCCCCACTGTCCCCTGTCCCCACTGTCCCCTGTCCCTGTCCCCTGTCCCCGCAGGCGGCGGGCGGTGGCTCCCGCGCGGCGCTGGGGACCCCCGAGGACACGCTGGCCCGCCTGGGGGGGCGGCTGCGGGGGCGGCTGCCGGCGGTGGCCCGCGCCGTGGCCGCGGTGGCCGCGCAGCTCCTGCTGCGCCTGGGCCACGAGCCCCGGCTGCCGCTGGACCCCGGCGCCCTCGGGGACGCGCTGGTGCGGCAGCTGGCCCCGCTGCAGGTGAGACCAGTACGGACCAGTACGGACCGGTACGGACCGGTACGGACTGGTACGGACTGGTACAACCAGTACGGACCAGTACAGACCGGTATGGACTGGTAAGGACTGGTACGGACTGGTACGGACCGGTACGGACCGGTACGGACCGGTACGGACTGGTACGGACTGGTACAACCAGTACGGACCAGTACAGACCGGTATGGACTGGTATGGACCGGTACGGACTGGTTTGGACTGGTATGGACCGATATGGACCAGTATGGACTGGTCTGGACTGGTACAACCAGTACGGACCAGTACAGACCGGTATGAACTGGTAAGGACCGGTACGGACTGGTACGGACTGGTACAACCAGTACAGACCAGTACGGACCGGTACGGACCGGTACGGACTGGTATGGACCAGTACGGACTGGTATGGACTGGTACGGACTGGTATGGACCAGTACGGACCAATATGGACCAGTATGGACTGGTACGGACTGGTATGGACTGGTATGGACCAGTATGGACTGGTCTGGACTGGTACAACCAATACGGACCAGTACAGACCAGTATGAACTGGTAAGGACCGGTACAGACTGGTACGGACTGGTATGGACTGGTATGGACTGGTATGGACTGGTATGGACCGGTACGGACCGGTATGGACTGGTATGGACTGGTACGGACTGGTATGGACTGGTATGGACTGGTATGGACTGGTATGGACTGGTATGGACCGGTACGGACTGGTATGGACTGCTATGGACTGGTATGGACTGGTATGGACTGGTATGGACTGGTATGGACCGATATGGACCAGTATGGACCAGTACGGACTGGTATGGACCGGTGTGGACTGGTATGGACTGCTATGGACTGGTACGGACTGGTACGGACTGGTATGGACCGGTATGGACTGGTATGGACTGGTATGGACTGGTATGGACTGGTATGGACCGGGACGGACTGGTACGGACTGGTATGGACTGCTATGGACTGCTATGGAACGGTACGGACTGGTATGGACTGGTATGGACTGGTATGGACCGGGACGGACTGGTATGGACTGCTATGGACTGCTATGGAACGGTACGGACTGGTATGGACTGGTATGGACTGGTATGGACCGGTACGGACTGGTATGGACTGGTATGGACCGATATGGACCAGTACGGACTGGTATGGACTGGTAAGGATTGGTACCGGTATGGACCGGTACGGACCGGTACGGACTGGTATGGACTGGTATGGACCAATATGGATCGGTATGGACTGGTATGGACCGGTATGGACTGGTATGGACCAATATGGACCAGTACGGACTGGTATGGACTGGTACGGACTGGTATGGACCAGTATGGACTGGTATGGACCGGTACGGACTGGTATGGACTGGTATGGACTGGTATGGACTGGTATGGACCGATATGGACCAGTACGGACCAGTACGGACTGGTATGGACCGGTATGGACTGGTATGGACCGGTACGGATTGGTATGGACTGGTATGGATTGGTACCGGTATGGACCGGTACGGACCGGTACGGACTGGTATGGACCGGTACGGATTGGTATGGACTGGTATGGATTGGTACCGGTATGGACCAGTACGGACCGGTACGGACTGGTATGGACCGGTACGGATTGGTACGGACCGGTACGGAACGGTACAGACCAGTACAGACTGGTACGGGCCAGTACAGACCGGTACAGATCAGTACGGACTGATAGGGACCGGTACAACCGGTATGGACCGGTACAGACCAGTACAGACCAGTAGGGACCAGTGTGGACCGGTACAGACTGGTAAGGACCGGTAAGGACCGGTACAACTGGTATGGACCGGTACAGACCAGTACAGACCAGTACAGACTGGTACGGACTGGTACGGAACGGTACAACCGGTATAGACCGGTACAGACTAGTACAGACCAGTACAGACTGGTACGGACCGGTACGGACCGGTACAAGTGGTACAGACAAGTACGGACCAGTACGGACCAGTATGGACCGGTACAGACCGGTACAAGTGGTACAGACAAGTACGGACCAGTATGGACCAATACAGACCAGTATGGACCGGTACAGACTGGTACGGACTGGTACGGACTGGTACAGAGCAGCACACACCAGTACACACCAGTACGGCACCGGGGGGGCACTGGGAAGGCACTGGCAGGGCTTTGGGGGGACACTTTTGGTCAAACCAGTTCACTCCAGTATAACCAGTATAACCCAGGATATCCCAGTATAACCCAGGATATCCCAGTATAACCCAGTATAACCCAGTATAACCAGTATAACCCAGGATATCCCAGTATAACCCAGGATATCCCAGTATATCCCAGTATAACCAGTATAACCCAGGATAACCAGTATAACCCAGTATAACCAGTATAACCCAGGATAACCAGTATAACCCAGGATATCCCAGTATGACCCAGTATAACCAGTATAACCCAGGATATCCCAGTATAACCCACTATAACCAGTATGACCCAGTATAACCCAGTATAACCAGTATAACCCAGGATATCCCAGTATAACCCAGTATAACCAGTATGACCCAGTATAACCAGTATAACCCAGGATATCCCAGTATAACCCAGTATAACCAGTATGACCCAGGATATCCCAGTATAACCCAGTATAACCCAGGTTATCCCAGGATATCCCAGTATAACCCAGTATGACCCAGGTTATCCCAGGATATCCCAGTATGACCAGTATAACCAGTATAACCCAGTGTAACCAGTATAACCCAGTATAACCAGTATGACCCAGTATAACCCAGTATAACCAGTATAACCCAGGATATCCCAGTATAACCCAGTATAACCCAGGATATCCCGGGATATCCCAGTATAACCAGTATAACCCAGTATAACCCAAAATATCCCAGTATAACCCAGTGTAACCCAGTATATCCCAGTATAACCAGTATATCCTAGTACATCCCAGTATACCCAGTACATCCCACTACATCCCAGTACACCCCAGTCCATCCCAGTACATCCCAGTATATCCCAGTACACCCCAGTACCTCCCAGTACACCCCAGTTCATCCCAGTGCCCTCCCAGTCCATCCCAGTACATCCCAGTACACCCCAGTACATCCCTGTACCTCCCAGTCCATCCCAGTCCACCCCAGTCCATCCCAGTCCATCCCAGTACACCCCAGTATATCCCAGTACACCCCAGTACCTCCCAGTACACCCCAGTCCATCCCAGTCCATCCCAGTCCATCCCAGTCCATCCCAGTACACCCCAGTATATCCCAGTACACCCCAGTACCTCCCAGTACACCCCAGTCCATCCCAGTCCATCCCAGTCCATCCCAGTACACCCCAGTCCATCCCAGTCCATCCCAGTACACCCCAGTCCATCCCAGTACACCCCAGTCCATCCCAGTCCATCCCAGTCCATCCCAGTACACCCCAGTCCATCCCAGTCCATCCCAGTACACCCAGTACACCCCAGTCCCTCCCAGTCCATCCCAGTCCATCCCAGTACACCCCAGTCCATCCCAGTCCATCCCAGTCCATCCCAGTACACCCCAGTCCATCCCAGTCCATCCCAGTACACCCCAGTACACCCCAGTCCCTCCCAGTCCATCCCAGTCCATCCCAGTACACCCCAGTCCATCCCAGTCCATCCCAGTACACCCCAGTACACCCCAGTCCCTCCCAGTCCATCCCAGTCCATCCCAGTACACCCCAGTCCATCCCAGTCCATCCCAGTCCATCCCAGTACACCCCAGTCCATCCCAGTCCATCCCAGTACACCCCAGTACACCCCAGTCCCTCCCAGTCCATCCCAGTCCATCCCAGTCCATCCCAGTACACCCCAGTCCATCCCAGTCCATCCCAGTCCATCCCAGTCCATCCCAGTTTCGCTGCCCAGCAGGCGCGGGGCCTGTCCCTGCAGTGCCTCTCCTCGGCCAGAGGGGGCGTGGTGCGCGCGGCCGCCTCGCTGCGCCGGGACATGTCGGGATCGGACAGCTCCAACGAGCGCCTCAACCGCGGCTTCAACGCGCGCCTCATGGCCGTGAGTGTCACCCGCGCCACCCGAGTGTCACCTGGGCCACCCGAGTGTCACCTGCGCCACCCCTCAGTGTCCCCGCGCCACCCGAGTGTCACCCGCGCCACCCGAGTGTCACCCGTGCCACCCGAGTGTCACCCGTGCCACCCGAGTGTCCCCGTGCCTCCCTGAGTGTCACCTGTGCCACCCGAGTGTCCCCGTGCCACCCCTGAGTGTCACCCGTGCCACCCGAGTGTCACCCGTGCCACCCGAGTGTCACCTGTGCCACCCCCGCCTCACCTGCCGCCCACGTGTCAACTGTCCCCAGCCCTGTCCCCTCGCGGTGCCCCTGTGTCCCTTCCCTCTCCCCGTGTCCCTTCCCTGTCCCTGTCCCTTCCCTGTCCCTGTCCCTGTCCCTGTCCCTTCCCTGTCCCTGTCCCTGTCCCTGTCCCTGTCCCTTCCCTGTCCCTTCCCTGTCCCTGTCCCTGTCCCTGTCCCTGTCCCCTCCCTGTCCCTGTCCCTGTCCCTGTCCCGTCCCTGTCCCTGTCCCTGTCCCGTCCCTGTCCCTGTCCCTGTCCCTGTCCCTGTCCCTGTCCCTGTCCCGTCCCTGTCCCTGTCCCTGTCCCTGTCCCTGTCCCTGTCTCTGTCCCTGTCCCTGTCCCTGTCCCTGTCCCCTCCCTGTCCCTGTCCCTGTCCCTGTCCCTGTCCCTGTCCCCTCCCTGTCCCTGTCCCTGTCCCGTCCCTGTCCCTGTCCCTGTCCCTGTCCCTGTCCCTGTCCCCTCCCTGTCCCTGTCCCTGTCTCTGTCCCTGTCCCTGTCCCTGTCCCTGTCCCTGTCCCCTCCCTGTCCCTGTCCCTGTCCCTGTCCCTGTCCCTGTCCCTGTCCCTGTCCCCTCCCTGTCCCTGTCCCTGTCCCTGTCCCTGTCCCCTCCCTGTCCCCTCCCTGTCCCTGTCCCTGTCCCTGTCCCTGTCCCTGTCCCTGTCCCTGTCCCTGTCCCCTCCCTGACCGTGTCCCCTGCTGTTCTCCCTGTGTCTGTGTCCCCTCATGTCCCCCCTGTCCCCGCTGTCCCCTGACTGTGTCCCCTCCCTGACCGTGTCCCTGCTGTCCCCTGTCCCTGTGTCCCTCCGGTCTGCACTGTCCCCTGTCCCCTCTGTCCCCCTGTCCCCGTGTCCCCGCTGTCCCCTGACCGTGTCCCCGCTGTCCCTCCTGTCCCCATGTCCCTGCTGTCCCCTGTGTCCCCTCTGTCCCCCTGTCCCCGTGTCCCTGCTGTCCCCTGACCGTGTCCCCTCTGTCCCCCCCGCAGGCCGAGGCGTCGCTGCTGTCCCCGTTCGTGTCCCCTCTGGTCACCCCGTTCCGCCACGTCCTGCTGGGCCGGGGGAGCCACACGCTGCCGGCGCTGGTGGCCGAGCTGGGGACAGCGGGGACAGCGGGGACAGCGGGGACAGCGGAGACAGCGGGGACAGCGGGGACAGAGGGGACAGAGGGGACAGAGGGGACAGCGGGGACAGCGGAGACAGCGGGGACAGCGGGGACAGAGGGGACAGAGGGGACAGCGGGGACAGAGGGGACAGCAGGGACAGAGGGGACAGCGGGGACAGAGGGGACAGAGGGGACAGCGGGGACAGAGGGGACAGAGGGGACGCGTGGGGACAGCGGCGACAGCGGCCACCTGCGGCTGGCGCTGCTGGCCTGGACCCTGCGCGGCACGGCCGGGGCGCTGGCCGGGGACAGCGGGGACCTTGGGGACATGGGCGGGGCTGGGGACAGCGGCGACTGCGGGGACATCGGGGGGGCCGGGGACAGCGGGGACAGCGGGGACAGCAGCGGGGCTGGGGACAGTGGGGACAGCGGGGACCGTGGGGACGGCTGGGGTGGCCTTGGGGACATCGGGGACCGTGGGGACCGCTGGGACCGGGAGAACACGTGGGGTGATGGGGACACCTGGGGGCGGGGTGGCCCTGGGGACAGCAAAAGGGACCTTGGGGACAGCAGAGGGGACCCTGGGGACAGCAAAAGGGACCTCGGGGACACTGAGGGTTGGGGTGGCCTTTGGTGACACCTGGGAGAAAGGGGACACGGGGACAGGGGGACACACACGGGGACAGGGGGACACGGGGACAGGGGGACACACACGGGGACAGGGGGACACGGGGACAGGGGGACACACACGGGGACAGGGGGACACACAGGGGGACAGGGGGACACACAGGGGGACAGGGGGACACACAGGGGGACGGGGACAGGGGGACACACAGGGGGACAGGGGGACACACAGGGGGACAGGGGGACAGGGGGACACACAGGGGGACAGGGGGACAGGGGGACACGGGGACAGGGGGACACACAGGGGGACAGGGGGACACACAGGGGGACAGGGGGACAGGGGGACACGGGGACAGGGGGACACACAGGGGGACAGGGGGACAGGGGGACACACAGGGGGACAGGGGGACACACAGGGGGACAGGGGGACAGGGGGACACACACGGGGACAGGGGGACACACAGGGGGACAGGGGGACACACAGGGGGACAGGGGGACACACAGGGGGACGGGGACATCGGTGGTGGCGCTGGGGACAGCCGGGTGACGCCCCGGGGCACAGCCCCGCCTCCTCATTTGCATCAGCCGCGTTTATTGGCTGCGACCCTGAGCTGGGGACAATAAAAGCAGCGGGAGCCACGCCCAGCGGTGACCACACCCACTTGTGTTTGACCACTCCCACTGGTGGCTGGCCACGCCCTCGCAGGCTCCGCCCCCTGAGAGAGTCCCATCCAGGCCCCGCCCATCAGGTCCTTGGTGGGTGGAGCCATATTGTCCTGGCAGCCATATTGAAATGGTGGCCATGTTGTCCTGGCAGCCATATTGAATGGGCAGCCATATTGGATTGGCAGCCATATTGAAATGGTGGCCATGTTGTCCTGGCAGCCATATTGAATGGGCAGCCATATTGAAATGGAAGCCATATTGAAATGGCGGCCATATTGTCCTGGCAGCCATATTGAATGGGCAGCCATATTGGATTGGAAGCCATATTGAAATGGTGGCCATGTTGTCCTGGCAGCCATATTGAATGGGCAGCCATATTGGATTGGCAGCCATATTGAAATGGTGGCCATGTTGTCCTGGCAGCCATATTGAATGGGCAGCCATATTGAAATGGAAGCCATATTGAAATGGCAGCCATGTTGTCTTGGCAGCCATATTGAATGGGCAGCCATATTGAATGGGCAGCCATATTGCAATGGCAGCCATATTGAATGGGCAGCCATATTGCAATGGCAGCCATGTTGTCTTGGCAGCCATGTTGTCCTGGTGGCCATGTTGTCCCGGCAGCCATCTTGCTCCCCCAGCCAGCTCCTTCCTTAGCACCGGTTCCTGGCGGCCATCTTGCCGTGGGCGGGGCCGGGGGCGGTGTCAGCACTGGGGGTCCCCTTTGGGGGGGCCGGGCAGGCTCTGGGCCCCCTCCAGGACGCGCTGCCGGTGCCCGGCCAGCGCCACCCCCATGCGCAGCAGGTCCCTGGGGAGGGGACACGGGGGTCACCGCGGGGTCCCTGTGCCCCCCCAAACCCCCCAGAGCCCCCCAGGGTCCCCCCAAAACCCCCCGAGCCCCCCGCCCCCTCCCTCACCGCGGCGGAAACCCCGGCCCCGCTGCCCACCCCAAAACCCCTCAGGAAATCCCCAAAATCCCGCGGTGCCCCCCGGCGCCCCCGGTGCCCCCCAGCCCCCCCCGGTGCCCCCCGGTGCCCCCCAGCCCCCCCGGTGCCCCCCAGCCCCCCGGTGCCCCCCAGCCCCCCCGGTGCCCCCCGGTGCCCCCCAGCCCCCCCGGTGCCCCCCGGTGCCCCCCAGCCCCCCGGTGCCCCCCAGCCCCCCGTACTCGCCGCGCAGCCGCGGCAGCAGCTCCAGCCCGGCGGCGCCGGCGCTGCCCGAGGGCTCCTCGTGCCCGCCCGGCTCCCGGCAGGACGGGGGGGAGCTGCGGGGACAGAGCGGGGTCAGAGCCGGCGCCCGCGGACCCCTGCCCAAACTCGGGGGTGCTGGGGGACCCCAGATGAGTTCAGGTGTGATGAGACCCCTCCTCAAATTAACTCAGCTGTGCTGGGACCCCTCCCCAGGTGAGTTCAGCTGTGCTGGGACCCCTCCCCAAATTAACTCAGGGGTGCTGGGACCATCCCCAGTTGAGCTCAGGTGTTTTGGGACCTCCGCAATGAGTTCAGGTGTTCTGGGACCCCTCCCCAGTTGGGTTCAGGTGTGCTGGGACCCCTCCCCAAATTAACTCAGGTGCGCTGGGACCATCCCCAGTTGAGCTCAGGTGTTTTGGGACCCCCGCAATGATTTCAGCTGCGCTGGGACCCCTCCCAAATTAACTCAGGTGTTCTGGGACCCCTCCCCAGTTGAGTCCAGGTGTTCTGGGACCCCTCCCAAATTAACTCAGGTGTGATGAGACCCCTCCCCAGTTGAGCTCAGGTGTTCTGGGACCCCTCCCAAATTAACTCAGGTGTTCTGGGACCCCTCCCCATTTGAGTTCAGGTGTGCTGGGACCCCCACAATGAGTTCAGCTGCGCTGGGACCCCTCCCAAATTAACTCAGGTGTTCTGAGACCCCTCCCCAGGTGAGCTCCGGCAGGTGCTCCGCCAGGTGTGCTGGGACCCCTCCCCAGTTGGGTTCAGGTGTTCTGGGCCCCCTCCCCAGTTGGGTTCAGGTATGATGAGACCCCTGCAATGAGTTCAGCTGCGCTGGGACCCCTCCCCAGGTGAGTTCATCTGCGCTGGGCCCCCTCCCCAGGTGAGCTCCAGCAGGTGCTCCGCCAGGTGTGCTGGGACCCCTCCCCAGTTGGGTTCAGGTGTTCTGGGCCCCCTCCCCAGTTGGGTTCAGGTGTGATGAGACCCCTGCAATGAGTTCAGCTGTGCTGGGACCCCTCCCCAGTTGGGTTCAGGTGTGATGAGACCCCTGCAATGAGTTCAGCTGTGCTGGGACCTCTCCCCATTTGAGTTGATCTGCGCCGGGCCCCCTCCCCAGGTGAGCTCCGGCAG
>NW_026530403.1:0-14863 GCF_026979565.1 Vidua chalybeata | reverse complement strand
CTGCTGTAAGAGTATCAGAAGACTAAAAAAGAAAGGAAATCCAACAGATACAGTCACAGCTTGCCACAGGTCAGTTTTCTGGAGCTGCACTGGGCAGAAGTTTCTCAGTCCAGAAAAGATGCTAGAGTAAAACTAGTATTGAAGAATGTGGACAATAAAAGATTATCAGTGGAAGTGAATTTCAGAGCTAAAATATTTTCACATGTGGGAACACATCTTTCCTAGGCTCAGATCAATGTTTATTCCACTCAAATAGGCATGTGCATTTCTGCATGATTGTGTTTTAATGGACAGTTGTGGTAAAACTGTACTTTTGCATTTCCTAGCAACCAAAAAATGAATCTTGGTTACCTTACATAGGCTATATTGTCTTGTGGGAGTATTGTTCTGGAATTGTGTGTGGGCATTATTTTGGAAGAGCTGGAGTGGGTAAGGGTATTATGCAGTTAGTAAGACAGCCAGCAATGTGGATAATCTAAGGCCCAATTCTCCAGGTCATTCCTTCCTTTCTTTCATTTAGATTCAAACACATGTATCTACACATTCTTTTATGAGCTGCTCAGACTCAGAAACAGTAGCTTTGTGTTCTGACATTACTGATCTCTGAAAAAAAATGTATTCAGTAGCTTTATATGTTTTTTTAGAGTAAGTAACAAGCATTCTTACTGTGAACTGCAGAGTCACTGCTTGAGCAAGGCAACTTTGGTACTAAGACCAGAACATGATCATTTTAGCCTATTAATCTTGGCTTCAAAAAAAAACTTTGAAAGAAAGTTTAGAAAAGAAATAATACAGCAGATACATGCATCTGTTTGCATAGAGGTAATGAAGTGGACTTAATCTGGCATAATTTATGTCAATATTTAAAATTTAAGAGCTTAAAATTGCGCAAACACCCTAAAAGATGACATTCTCTGCCTGTTGCACTATTATGGAAAAAAATGACAAGTGACCGAACTGTATCCCTTTATTTCCAGTGAACAACATGTTTTGATATTGTACTAGGGGATGCCTGTGGCCATGGTTCCAGAAGTCATCTACCTGTTTGCTTCTGCTCAGAAGCTGGTGATCTGTTATTTTTCTCTGTTGATCAGCAAAATTTCTAGAGCCTTTAGATGCAGAAAGACAGAATTTAGCTAGTACTGTTTTGATACTTTTGCCAACCTTGAAGATTAATTATCTAGTCCAGCTCAATGTAGCATTTGCATATATAGTAAAATTCATAGCGTTCATTTTAGCACACATGGATCTACATGAGTAAACTAAACAATGCTGGGCCATGTTCTGTGGATCTGGAACTCAGTCATTTAGACTACTGAATTGTTGAAACACACAGAGTTTGGCATGTTTTCTACTGGTACAAGTACTTTTGTCCCATATGGTTTATCTCTGAACGCAGCACAGAATTCTTATGCTGCAAAGAATTTTCTTGTTCCTTGTAAATTAGGTGACCTTTTTTTGTCTAATTCCCTGAACTGCTATGTCCATTTTGCCTAGGCTACAGCAATGAAACTTTGGGTACTAGATCCAAGTATAGTGCTGATGGTGGAAACATGAAAAGGAAGGCACCAGTGTTACTGAATGTAACCAAGCAAATAAAATGGTAAAATGAAATGGTAAAATAAAGTGCTGAAATCTTAACTGTTGAAGTGGGTCATCTTTCACAGTGGCAGGTAGCGGCTGATGAGCTGACAATCAGACAGTAAATATGAGTGGTTATAAAAAAGTGTTATGTGGGGTGAAATCACCTTAATTTTACTTTGCTGGATTATAAGTAGTAGTACAGTTATAATATGTTTGGGTTGTGTGTGTGGCAAAATAATGTTTATGGTTGTGTTTTGGTAGCAGGGGTGCTACAGCAGTTACTTCTGAGAGAAGATGCCAGAAGTTTCCCCCATGTCCAACAGAGTCAATGCCAGCCAGCTCCAGGGACGCACTTCTGGCCAAGGCCAATCCCATCAGTGATGACAGTAGTGTCTCTGGAAAACAGATTTGAGAAGGGGAAAAAACCTCCTACACAACTTCAGCCAAAGAAAGGAGTGAAAACATGCCAGAAAAACTACCCTGCAGACACCAAGGTCATTGAAGGAGGAGGGGGAGGAGGTGCTCCAGGTGCCGGAGCTGAGATTCCCCTGCAGCCTGTGGTGCAGACCATGGAGAGGCAGCTGTGCCCCAGCAGCCCATGGAGCAGAGAGCAGAGACTCTCCCTCCCTCAGCCCACAGACAACCCCATGCTGGAGCAAGTGGATGCCAGAAAAAATGCTGTGAGCCTGTGGGAAGGCCACACCAGGAAAGCACCTGGCAGGACTGTGGGCCCATGCAGACAGTAGCCTACTTTGGAGCACAGGTGTGGCAGGACTTGTGATCCTGTATGGGGTACCCACACCGAAGCATTTTGTCACTGAAGCTCTCCAGTCTGTGGAAGGACCCACAATGGAGCGTTCATGAAGAACTCACACTGAAGAAGTTTGTGGAGAAGCTCCTGTGGGGGACACTCCATGCTGGATCAGGGGAAGAGAATGAGGAGGAGGGAGTGGCAGAGAAAAAATGTGATGAACTGAGCACACCCCATTCTCCATCCCCACCTATGCCATTTGGGATGAATTAGTGAAAATAGTGAGTGAACTTAAACCTGGGAAGAAAGGAGGAGTAGAGGAAGGTGGTTTCAATATTTGGGTTTATTTCTGATTAATTTATTCTGATCTGATGGCTAATAAATGAATTTCCCCAGGGTGAGTCTGTTTTGCTATCAATGATAGTAATTGATGAGCAGTCATTCCTGTCCATAACTCATGAGCCTTTCGTCATGTTTTTCTTGTCCAGTTGAGAAGGGCAGGGATAGAGTGTCTTGGTGGGGCCTGGCACTTAGCCAGAGTCAAACCACTACAGTCAGTTTTGGTTTTCAGGATCCTACATACATAATGGGCAAATCACGTTGACTAAAACCAATCTTTTTTCATCCTTGGGCACCACTGGATTTACTGGCAGTTAGTTGTTTGTATTCATGTATATTCAAGCAAAAGATCTAACAAAGAGTCAGCAAGAATGCATAAATCAAGGCTACAGGGTGATTGATTTTATTTGATTCCTATGGTTTTGATGATAGGCTGGCTTTGTGATTTTTAATCTGTTTATTTCATATTCTTGATTGTGGTAATGAAACACTTAATATTCCAGCTTTTTTTAAACAATATGAATTATTTCTGTTTATGTGTGGATTTCATTCTTAACAATCAAACTGTGACAAAATAACACTAATATAGATAAATCTTTCACTTTCCATCCAGTATTAGAGGTGTTTTAGTTAATGTCCCACTTCATAATAGTTTATTGGACGTACGTATCCATATTCCTGTGCTGCACGCCACAACAAAAGTATTTAGAGGACTGGGTTTAGTTTATTGTGTTCACACTTGGATGAGGTTTTAAGAAAAATAGTGTATTTGACGGTATGCCTGCTCATGGCAGGGGAGTTTGAACCAGGTGATCTTTAAGGTCCTTCCCACTCAAACCATTCTAAAATTTGATAATAAAGATGATTGAAATATTTTCAATTGGCTTAATTATAGGAGCTAGTCTTCTCTTCCTGTTAAAAAATACCGGGGTCAAAATATGTAAGTATATTAATCCGCATTTATTAATCCACAGCTGAGAACCGGGGTTGTGGGCAGTCCACAACCCGCTCGGCAAAACAAAAAAAAGGCAATCCAACAGCAGCCCGTGCCACAGCACCTACTCCCTCTCACCACGACCTAACACCCCAAAAGCCCGCGCAATAGTCACGGGGTCCCCCTTTTATACCCCAGCCCAGAATCCCCCAAAAGTTCTTCTCCCTCCATGTCCGCTTCCTGTTCCTCCATTTCCCATGGGTCCAAGGGATGCGCAGCTCCACTTCTCATTCGTCGTCCATTCCCTGTAGTTCCATGGGATGTGTAGTCCTTTCCTAAGCAGCGACCAAGTCCCGGCATCATTTTACAGGTGTGGTGTCTTCTTTCTGTCAGTCCTCGATCTTCCCATGGTTTCTGGGATATGTAGTCAGCTCCTGAGGTGGCCACCAAACCTGTACTTAAACATGCTCAAACACTTTATTAGTTAACATATCTCACATTCGATTTAACTTTTAACGTTTATAACATTCCACTTGTACTCATAAGGTTTCATGTATTGTGCTAGTACACACAATCCAAAAGTGGAAGTTCCACAATAATGTTCTTCCATATTTTCCAAAAGTTCTTATGATGTCATCCCAGCCATAGTCTTACCTGACAGCATGCCGGTTTCTGTATCTCTATAGCTCTTGCTGCTTGCAACTTTCTACAAGTTCCTTAAAATTTTGTTATCCTCTCAACAGAAAGTTTATGCTTCTGAGCTAGTGTAAGATAGGCGTTCCTGTGTGGGTCAAAACCCACTCATCAACATTCTGTGCCTGCTTCCCTAGTAGTGAGATTTGATTTCCTTTGCCACTAGAGAGTTTTCTGATTTTCAGTGAGCTTTCTTTCCACAGGGACAGTGATTTGCACTACACTGGAACGGCAAAGTTTAAAATAACAAAAATTATTTCCCAACAAAAATATCATTAGAAAGTTTCAGGCATTGGGGCAGTTTGAGCCTGGGTTGATTGACAGTTGTTTAAACCAATGACGCTTCTCAAAAGCTACATATTTAAACCGCGTGGAAGATCGGTTAAATGGTCATTGGGAAGCTGGGGGCTCTTCCCCGGTGAGGACAGACAGCTGCCAGGAGAAAAGCCATCCCGGCTCCGGGGGCATCCGGCATCAGCCTGAACCACCAGGCAGCTGAGAAGCAGCTCTGAGTTGCCGCGCAGCCGAGACAGCCCGGCGCAGCTCCTGGGAGCGGCAGCCTCCCTTCCCCTCCACACAGCCGGCGCGGCCCCACACAGAGCCGGCAGCGGTCAGCGGCGCTTCCCTGCAGCCAGCACAGCTTGCGCTGACTGAAGTGGACACCATGCAGCCAGCAGCATAAGAGGAGCGGGCTTTCTCCAATATAAAGCCTGAACAAGATCAATTTCTTAACATGGTGGCCCCTAGGTCAGAAAGAAAGAGAAAGTGCGTCACCTGGGACGGAGTCAAGATGGCAGCAGGGAAAAAGAGGCGGAGGCGTGTTTTTCACGCGTGGCTTAAAATTATTTCTGCAGGCCGTGGTAAAGACTGTAATATTACAGACTCTTTTGTCTCTTTAGTCCCATTTTAACCCCAGCTGAAGTACATGGGGAGATGGGAAATTCACGTGCGGCCTATGGAGATGTGAGAAGTGCCTATGCCAGGCGATATAGAAGCAGTGAAAGGCTTTTGGAGATTTAGTGAAGAGGAGAGCCTTTGTTTTTGGGCCAGAATGAGTCATCTTTAAAAAAGACTGAAACCCTATGTCCATAGGCCCGGACTGCGGTACGGATAGGCAGTCACATTTTCTATGGGAGAGATGTTTTTCCCTGCAACAGGTTTTTTTTCGGGCGGACTGTGCAGGCAACAGTTTGGAAACCACATTAGGCAGAAGAAAACTCTTTTTTCCTTAAATGTTGGAGAGACTTTTAAGAACAGCAATATGGACCAATCCCATGGTTTTTTTCCTCGTTTGTGCGAGTTGGGTAGCAAGGGGAGGTGCTGGACGAAAAGGGGGGCTTTGCTTTAATTCCTTGTTATTTTTTTTTTTCTTCTCATTCTATTAATAAATTTCTTTATATTCTTTAAAGTATGGAGCCTGCTTTGCATTTCTCCTAATTCTTATCTCACAGAAGGTAAAATGCAAACTAAACCACTGCAAGGATATAAAATAATCATGAAATAGGTCACATATATTAATAGGAATCTGCTTCCTTTTGCCTGCACTAATTCTTTGTCTTTGTAGCCCTTTGGAGGATCTAGCAATTAGTTTTTGCCTTTCCTTGCTGATGCCTGTTTCAGGTACAGGCATCTCTGTGCAATTCTGAGTAGACATAAACCCAGACTGAATTGCAACTGAAGAGATTGCTTTTAGTTATCAGCACTTGTATGACTTTTCAGTAGATAAGTCCAAAACTCAAATTCCATGGTGAATAGAGGATCAACTCACTTGCCCACTATTATGTTTATATATTATTATTGTATGGAGGACCTTCCACTGTCTATGCTGTAAATGCTGAATTGATATTTTCCTATATAGATATCAGCTTGACATGAACAATCAACCTAATTTCATCTTTCAGGTATCCTCTTTTAGAAGACAGATAAAAGGCAGGGCAGACAATACAGCCAAATTCTTCAGTAAAATTTTATATAATCAGCACTTTTGAAAATTGGACAATATAAGGCAAGTTTTAGAAGATAGTGTATATATATTTTATATATATATATATATATATATGAAAATACCATATTAGAATTACATTCCTGAAGCATGAAAAAAATGAAATATCTATGAGCAGATGAGAGACAATTTTATATTTAAAGTACATCACTTCTGTTGCTGCCAAGAAATTTCATTTTGGTAACAGAGCCCATCTACATTTTCAGTCAATAAGTCCAACTTTAGGTAGCATCCATAGATTAGATTAGCTTGGACATGTTTCTCTTTTATTTAAGTTTTCTGTTATATTTCTTTCCTACCTAGATACAGCATCTGTTTCTGAATCTTTTTCTTCTCTTTTCACCTGCTACCATATATACCACACAAAAACACATCTAATGGCTTTTGAGAATAGTAATTCTAAAATTACATGCATCTTTATTTATAAATCTCTTATTTTTAAAGAGACCTTTCACAAAGTCAGAGAAAGTACTAGGGGATTGTAATTTTTTCACTTTTTCAAATATGATTGTGTATTGTTGAGATTCGGAGGAAAGCATCAACAAAAATGTAAAACAGGTGTTTTGCTTAGGAATATTTAAAGTGTATTCAGTTTCATTTACTAAAACCTATTTAAAATACATACTCTTTATGTTAGGATATACTGGTTCTCCATTTTAGTAAGATGCCCAAATTAACAAGACTATTCTTTATTTCCTAGTCAAATAGGCATATGAAATAACTGTCATTCTAAATTGTTGCTTTCTACAATACTTCTTTTGCAAAACTATTTGTCTTTTATATGGTTGAAAAAGTTTTCCACAGGATCATATTGCCATAACATCTCTGTTTTTCAGAATATTTCAGAATGTGAAGAGTTGTTGTCTCATCACATAAAAATTTAAAATAAACTGAAATAACAAGAGGAAAGTAAAAAACCCCATAATTTTAGGATAGCTGTAATGTGCAGTGATCAGATTTTATTGCATCTAATGTATAAACTTTCTTCTTCTAAGATTGCTTGGATATCACAAATTTATTGGATTTTATAAAACTATGGTGAGATACAGTGCTTGCATACTTTGAGTACTGAGTAATTTTAGCATTTGAACCTAGGTGCTGAATTCCTTAAGGGTTTAATACAAGGTATCAGACAGAACTCACAACCCTTCCTCTCAGTGCTGCTTAACTCTGTGTATGCCTAATCACTAGTTGTCTATATTTCGGCTGACTACATGTGAATTATCAAATTTAATATTTACTGCTTGGTTTTTATATTTTTGCTATTAAAATATATTTGTGTTTGTCTCCATGGTGTTTATCTACAGGGACTGGCAAAATCACAAACATGCCTGTGATGCAAAGACACCCAGAGTGTGTTCTGTACACTTGGTCCTATTCAGGTCTCTGTTATTTTGTAAAATATCAAGTATGCATTGAAGCACAAACCCATGTTGAACCATTCTTCTGTCTCTTTGACCCAATTACAATGATTTATAGAGGGGAATGGCTTTGAGTAAGATTATGAGAACAGTACCTTAAAATAGAGTGCAATAATGGAGCAGCTTAGGAGATACGCCTTTAAATCCCTTCCCCAAAAATAAGAAGATTTTAATTTGGATCTTGCAGGTGCATTTTTGTGAGAAATGATTGACATAGTTAAGTGCCTTTCCGTCAAGAGCTCATGGCTGACATTAAATAATAGCTCTTACCCTACTCTTATGCAATACTTTGCTCAGCCTGCTGATTTCTGTGAATCCTGTTCCTAATGGCTAACTCCTGTGAACAAAGATGGAAATCTTAACTGAGTCTTCAGATTCCACTTGTGTCCTTACACACTCTACAGAAAGAAATGCAACTTTTCAGACTGCAACCTTAATCCCTAAGTAGACAAAATTACTGGTGATGCTTCATTTTCTTAGTTGTGCCTTTAGAATATATAGGAAGAATCTAAGATTTGTGGTTCTCAGCAAAGTACCAGAGACCAGACCTCTCAGGCTTACATTAGCAAATACTTTTGGTAGCAGTGTTTATCCATGTCTTAACAAATGAATATGATGGAGAATGACTGAGTGAGGCTCTAGCGTTTCAGATCACTTGAACAGGGAGGGATCTTGTGGCATACTTGTAGACCTAAAATATAATTATTATTATGTTCACTGTATCTTGATTTTTTTTTTCAGATGAAAGTGGCTGTGAAGCTCGGAAGAACCACCTAGAGTGTCCAAAGAAGCTATGAAGCTGGCATCATACCCTACCACCAAGATGTTTCAAACTATATATTTTACATATCTTGTGATGACAGAGGGGATGTAAAGACACAGCTCCTTTTAGATAATGTTGAAAAACTTACAGTGAAGATAACCAAATATGAAGCGATATTTTTCATACTGTCCTTAGAGAGTAACCTTTGCAGTGAACTATTATTAAATCTTTGTCCAATTTTTCTTCCATGAGCAACTAGTTACTTGACCTGAAAATGGAATGAAAGAGAGAATTCGTTTCTCATTTCATAGCATGGACAATTGATTATTATTTATTTAATTAAGGGGGTTCAACATTGTACAAATTAACTGGGAAGCTAAATCATTTGACCATGTACAGTTACTGAATGACCCAAGAAATTTCTTGAGGGTGACTGATGCCCTGGTATTGTCCCAGGCTTGAGCTCTAGCTGGATTATTAAAGTAACTTTTATCAGTCTAGATGTAATCAGGAACATCAAATTCTGATTTTTGGTTCATGCAAATAAATAACTTAGAAAGCACTCTGAGGACACACCATTCCTCCTCTGAGCCTGCTCCTCAACACCTGAAGGCCTTTTCTTGGGTGTAGCAAACTGGGATTTGTAGCTCTAGAATTCTGTAAGGGCAAAGGATTAGCATCTGTTAAATTTTGACTTTTGGTGCCTGTCTTTTTGTTTATATTAGGAAAAAAATTTAATTGAAGTATTAACAACCCTTTAGGCCTTTAGACTGTCTTCCAGTGGGAAACGGCTGTCATATGTTCCATCTGTTATCCCAGATGGTAGTATGCTGCCCATGTTCAAATATTTTTCTTCTGGGATCTAAGCAATACTAGATTAATATGTATAATTAAATACATGCACACATGTACCTAATGCCTGCACAATCAGCTATGATCAGCAATTATGCTAGAAAGAATGATAAAGTTTATGTAAAATTGTTGTAGTCGAAAGACTGTTGGCAGAGCCAGCTCCAGGCTCTGCAATGATGTAGGAAGTGGTGACAGAACAGGTGGTGTATGAGGAAGGCTGAAAGGAGTTTACTGAGTCTGAAATGATGATGCTGGAGTGAAGAGAAACACTGGGAAAGAAAAGGAGAAAGTCTTTACTGTTAGAGAAGAATTCGCCTGCCACTTCAATGACAGGAGGTCGTTAGAGTGGAAGGAAGGATTACAACAAGGAAAAGAAGCTTCAGGTAATTTGAGTGACTGGAAGTACTTTACGCCTTTTCTGTTCTTTTGCCCGACTCTCGGATGCCCTTTTGTGTAACCTGTGTGTGCACAGACTATTTTAAAAAAAGATGAAACATGCTGAGAAAAGTATTACAAATTGCTCTCTTAGTATAAAATGTTGTATAGATAAAGACCAGAGTCTGCTTCAGGCTAAACACTAAATGAAAATGGCTGGCTGGAAGGGTCATCAGGAAAATATGTGTGGTCAAGCAATCTTTATTGGAAACAGTCTATTTTACATCCAAATGTGCATATTCAGGGACCTAGAATCATAGGAGGAAAAACATCTCAGCTTGAAAATGTAAGTGAAGATTTTTGACTCTCCATGTTTCTCCTCTGACTAACTCCATGCAGGACTATGTCATTAGAAAGCGCTGTTCAGACTACCAGCTTCTTTGGGATCCCTTACCTGGTGCTCTGTCTGTCACTGTACATATTCCTAACACCTGTTTTAGGATTAGGGATTTCATTTGATATGTTTCAAGAATATGTTTCACAGCACATGTCCTTAGATCCCTGAGTTCCTTGCTCTTAAACACAGATAAACAATTAGTCAACATCATCATTTTGTACTATAAGTTCCTTGAAACATGGTAATAATCTATATATCATGCAAAAAACCCAACCCAATCCAATCCTGAGCTGCATCAAAGGCAGCGTGGCCAGCAGGATTCTGCCCCTCTACTCCACTCCACTTTAAAGGTCTCTTCCAGAGCAAATCGTTTTATGATTCTGTGCCAATTTAAAAGGTTGTCAGTACATTTTCTGTTGGGCCCTGTATTATACATCTAACATATTTAGTCCTCCAAAATAATTAAGGTGACCCTAGAAAAATAGTAAAGATATTTTTCTGGACACCAAAGGGACACAGATTTATGTGGCTTCACAGAACTTTTGACCAGAGATCTAACAGCCACAAAGTCTATATAAATAATTTGCATTAAAATAAATCATTAATAAATAATTCCTTACACCTACGTATGAATGAAGCCTTGCTTTGCCAGTATGTAAGCAACTATGAGGTTCAAAAAACACTACTGGCCTAATATTTTGAAAACAGAATGAGGACAGCATATGGAAAGAATAGAATTTTGATTTGATTTTTTTTTCTTTCTTCCTTCAAAACTAATGGAAACCTAATATCTTATAATCCTAAGTCAACTTTAACTACAAAAATTGTACAAGAATTCCTAATCATACTATTAATAATGTGTTCCTAGATAATGCAATACTGCTGGTTTGCCTGGCCAAAACCCAATATTTTTGATGGAAAATAAATTACAAATATATAAAGACAGTCTAAAGCTACTCTGTGTACAGGGAAGAGTGAATTTATCATTTTTTGGTTTCTGTTGTATCAACAGTAACTCAGAGATTTTTAGGCCTCGGCTGAAAGTAGTTATGAAAGTAATATGTCTGAAAGGGTTCGTGGAAAAAAAAATATAGCAGACAATTGAATGTGAAAACTGAGTTATTTTTGAAGGGCTGCTAGATTTGAAAGCTTGAATATATATGGGGAGGCGAGAAATACTGAAAGAGTGGAATTAAGTTCATTAACTTCTAATACTTGAATGCTTTTTTTTAAAAAAGAAAACCTTTTTCACAATCAACACACTCAACCTTAATTAAGTGAGGATGCAGAACACCTTTTATCATTAAACTTGAAATAAAACTTGCTGCCACTAGAGATCACTGTTGCTCTTTGCAGAAGAGGCTAGCATTAACTGCTTATTTAGTGTAAAGCAGTCCTGTTCTTCAGAGAATGCACTTCACATCAAACAGAAAACACAAGCAGAATTACTTCCAGTTCTAGAACTTCTTCTGTAAAATGTTATGGCACAATAAGAGCAAATGGAGTGCTAGAACTTTCTGGTCCAACACCAATGTGTCACGGATGACTTGAATAACTTTTGGTTGGATTGTCTAAATCTTAGCTCTTACAATAAATATCAACTATTTCCCTTCAAACACATAAATTTTCATGTAATTTATTCCTTTCAAAAAGCTCCTTCATCACTATTTATAGATGCAATTAAAACAAATTTGAGAGTACTCTAAGTTTCATTTACAATATTCTTATAAAAGTTTCTCTTGCTATGGTACCTTATTATAAATTCTCTATCTGCACCATTTTTGAAAATGCATTATTATTCACACTGTAGGTTTTTTGTTCTTCTGCATATCTTCAGTAATTTCAGTCTTGAATCTTCATACAGATTATATCGGATGGGAATAAAATGGAAAATGCTTCCCTCTTTTTTCCTCAACTTCTGTTCAAGTGAAGAAAAAGAAAGTCAGAGAACAGTGTCTGCAAAAGAGAAACAGATTAAATCCTCAATCCACTGACAATTTTTTTTTTTTTAAATAGGGCCAGGAATGAGTGACACTGATATTTCTATATATTGGTGCTCAAAGATCCTAGAGTAAAATGCTGGATCAAATTTGTTTTCTTCTGCACTATGGCTACTGAAGTGTAGCCACCAGCAAGCGTCTTTAGGTAAATATCCTCACCATTAAACAGAAGTTGGACAATATGAAATATGGCAAACTGCCTCTTCTTCTTCCTAAAAAAAAAAAAAAAAAAGACAAAATAATCCTTTCTCTTTCTAAGAGGTAAAACTATTTCATGCAATAAATAGTAACCCCTCCATTAAAACAGAGGACTGATGATAAATCACTATAAACATTATCTGGAAAATAATAATAATAAAAAATCAAAAGGAAATTACAACTGATAGCTGATCAAAGGGGTAACTATGCATATCAACCAAACAGCTAGATCCTATAGTATATTAAAATAATCCCAAGTGTACCATTGACAACACTAACTATACTGACTTCTGAAGTATGAAGGATTTTTAATTTAGGACTCCCTATGGTGATATGTTGTTCATTTTAATGATTGTTGATTGCTTCAGTGATGTATTTTGAAATATGTCCCTAATCTTTTGTGATTTTTTTTGTCCTCTTGGGATGCATTCCAATTGTTTTAATATGACACATGTACTATTAATTGTATCACACTTTTATTTTTGAGATTTTGATGTACTCAAGATTTTCCTAGTGTTTTAAAAATATTTACATCAGTTTTGAAAATCAAAATCAGAATATGGAAAAAGTAGAAAATAAGATCATCACTTCATAGGGTTGTGTGCAACCTCATTGTACCATACTTAGGACTGCTCTAAAATGAGTGACCTAATTCCGTCTGTGTAATAGTCAAGTGGGACAAAAGCCCTTAACAGTGTTTTGTATTTCACGTCCTTGATTGTATGCATAAAGCACTGAGGTTCAGGCCACAAACCCACACTTTCTTCTTGTTTTCTCTCACTTGTTGATAATATTTCAATGAACTTCAGGATCTTTGTTAAAAAAGGGGTTTGATTCTTCTTTGGGAGGTGTAAAAGACTTATTACCCACTGAACTTTCAGTAAAATGACAGCATTCTTTCTCAAAGTCATTTCAATAAATAATTTATTTTTCCCTCTAAGGAAAAAAAATTAAAATCCCAGAAAGACAGTATGGCTTCTGTACTGATTACTAGGCCATTAAATGTTTTTAAACATTTTATTTTAATTTCAAGTAACTTTGAAGTACATACAAGTCCCCCCTAATGTTTATAACAATAGAAGTTTTCGACCCTAGATATCACTGGGTGTTTCTCAAACAGAAATGTGTTAAGACAAATTTCTGTGTTTGTCAAGTCAAGGGACTGTGCAAATCCCGATCAAGACAGGATTTCCTGATGTGCAGGGAGAATCCAGTTTTAAAAATTAGTATGTTTCCAGACTATGCTGCTTCTCCATAAAGAAACAGAAACTTAAAGCACTTCATGACCCTTAGAGAAAATGCGAAGGACAAATATATGAAAAAAAGAAAAATAGCATTAAAAAAAAAAAGCAGGTTTTGCTTTCCTACCTCGTCATTTATTAGCATGTCCCAGGGTTAAAAATAAATATGCACAGAATGATCTAGTGAACAAAGACGTAAAAGACAATGAAAAGGAGACTCAGAACTTCAAAAGAGATTAGGCTGTTACTATTAAGCTAATATTTGTATTTTCATGCCTTTAGTGTGGTTTAAAAAGACAAAGGTTACGGGATGCCAAAATGACAATTGCCATGCAGCAGTAGGTATCTGTGACATTCTTTGATCCTTTCTTTCATCTCTTCTTGGTTTTCTGAGCCTTTACCTAAGATTCAACTGCAAGGTCTACTAGAATTTAAGATTTCTCTTCACCTTCACACTAACAAGCTGTGGCTTAATTTCTTACAAATCACACTGCAAATCGACTAAAGTCTGCATAATATATTTCATGCTAATAACACTGTCATGATAGATTAATAAAGCCCACATGCTTGTTTTATTACTTTGTCTTTGCATTGCCCATAAAAACAGTTAAAACCTATTTATTTTTCTAAATTAACATTGCTGCACTTCTGATGTTAGCTAAAAACAAAAATATAGTGAAACACTTTTTCTCCACCATATAAACCGGCTATATATCTCCCAATTGTTTAGACACCTGTTTCTAGGGGGCAATAAATACAAAGAAGTAAAGTACAGGATATTTTTGATATGAATTTTTGTGCAAGTGATTATGATTTTAACAGATGCTGCATTGTTTGATGAACATTTTTAGATTCTGAACTGAAGAGTCCTTGAAGACCAAGAATGAAAATGATGTCTTACATGTGCAAAATAAATCTGACTTTTCAAGTACAGTAGTCATTTATGGCTACCCAGAGTGCTATGTGATGCAGTCATCACAGAGTTCAATCAACAGACAATAGATGATGATAATTCTTCTTCCTCAAAAAAGAATTATATTCTCATATTTTATAGATATTGGGCAAATCCTTCTGTCCTTAATCCAGGATTGATTTCTCAAGACTTTTTTCATGATAGCAATCTGTGCCAATGAGATAGTCTTATCTCCTTCATTAAGATGAATAAAAATACCAGTTCTCAGGCAAAGAGACATTGGGGGTGAGTAATGAATGAGCATTTTGGCTGATAAGGAAGAAAACCTTTAATATATATTTACACTATTCACACAGGAACAAATAAAATTTATTATATTGGACTTGAACTTTGCAGTATT
>NW_026530402.1:0-16069 GCF_026979565.1 Vidua chalybeata | reverse complement strand
TTTGGGGGTTTCAAAGAGAATTTTGGGGATTTCAAAGAGAATTTTGGGGATTTAAAGGGAATTTTGGGGGAATAAAAGAGAATTTTGGGGAATTAAAGAGAATTTTGGGCGAATTAAAGAGAATTTTGGGAAATTAAAGAGAATTTGGGGGGAATTAAAGAGAATTTTGGGGGATTTAAAGAGAATTTTGGGGAATTAAAGAGAATTTTGGGGAATTAAAGAGAATTTTGGGGATTTGAAGGGAATTTTGGGGGAATTAAAGAGAATTTTGGGGAATTAAAGAGAATTTTGGGGGTTTTAATGAGAATTTTGGGGGAATTAAAGAGAATTTTGGGGATTTCCAAGAGAATTTTGGGGAGATTTGAAAAGGTTTTGGGGGATTTTGGGGGAGATTTTTGGGATTTTGTGGAATTTTAGGGGGATTTGGGGAGATTTTGGGGGAACTCAGGGGAAAAATTTTGGGATTTTTGGGGAAATCAGAGGAGTTTGGGGGATTTAGGTAAAATTTTGGGCTGATTTTGGGGAAATTGGGAGGATTTGGGGGTGCTGGAGCGGATTTGGGGAGGTTTTGGGGCCATTTTTTGGAATTCTTTTCAATATTTTTGAATTTCTATTTTTTTTCTTCTTTTTTTTTTGGGATTAAAAAAAATCCTTTTTTTAAAATTATTTTCTAGATTATTTTCCTAATTTTTGGGCAATTAAATTTTGGGTTTTTTTAAATTTTTTTTTCTTAATTCTCTTATTTTTTCAGCTTTTTTTTTTTTTCAGGTTGCTTCTGGATTTTTTTTCAGGATTTTTTTTCGGACGTTTTTCTGATTTTTGTAGATTTTTTTTTTTTGTCCTGATTTTTGGGGAGATTTTTTTCCTAATTTTGGGGGATTTTTTTTTTAATTTTTACAGATTTTTTTTTCCCCAGATAATTTTGGTTTGTTTTTTTTTTTTTTTTTTTTTTTTGTTGTTGTTGTTTGTTTGGGTTTTGTTTGTTTTGTTTCATTTTTTCCAGATTTTTTTGAGGATTTAAATATTAAAAACCCCCAAAATTTAGGATTTTTTTTAAAAATTGCTCTGAAATTTAGAGTTTAGTTTTTCTTTTTTGGTTTTTTTTTTTGTTTTTTTTTTAATTGGGAGCTTTGCAGGGGATTTTGAGGGAATTTCAGGCAATTTAGGGGAAAATTTAGCAAAATTTGGGGGATTTTGGGGAAAATTGGGGGGATTTTTGGGATTTATGGGATTTTGGGGCTGTTTTGGGCAACCCTGAGGGGATTTTGGGGCAATTTTGGGATTTTTGCAGAGGATGAGGACGAGGATCTCGAGGGGTACCCCAAAAGTGTCCCCGGGAGGCGCCGCAGCAACAAGGTGGGGCACCCCAAAATTCCCAAAATCCCCCCAAAATCTCCTTAAATCCCCTCAAAAACCCCAAATTTCCCCCAAAATCCTCCCAAAATCCCATTGATTTCCCTCCTAAAATCCCCTAAATCCTTCAAATCCCCCAAAATTCTCTTTAAAATCCCCTCAATCCCCCCAAAATCCCCCAACCCCCCCAAAATCCCATAAATTTCCCCCCAAATCCCCCAAAAATTCCTTAAATTTCTCTTAAAACCCCAAATTTCCCATAAATTTCCCTAAAATGCCTCAAAAAAACTCCCAAAATTTCACTCAAAATCCCAAATTTTCCCCAAAAATGCCCCCAGAATTCCCCAAGTTTTCACAATTTCCTCCCTAAATGTGCCCCAAATTCCCAAAAATCTCAAAAATCCTCCCCAGATCCCCATTAAAAACCCAAAAATTCCCCAAAATCTCCCTGAAAACCCCAAATTCCTCCCTAAATCCTCCCAAAATCCCCCAAAATCCCATAAATTTCCCCCAAAATCCCCAAAAATTCCTTTAATTTCTCTTAAAATCCCAAATTTCCCCCAAAATCCCCCAAAAATTCCCCCAAAATCCCCCAATATTCCCCAAAATTCCCCAATTTTCTCCCTAAATGTGCCCCAAATTCCCAAAAATCCTCCCAAAATCCCCATTAAAACCCCAAAATTCCCCAAAATCTCCCTGAAAACCCCAAATTCCTCCCTAAATCCTCCCAAAATCCCCCAAATCCCATTAATTTTCCCCCAAAATTCCCCTAAATCTCCCAAATTTCCCCCAAAATCCCCCTCCAACAGCCCCAAATTCCCTTTAAAATCCCCCAACCTGCCCAAAATCCCATAAATTTCCCCCCAAATCCCCCAAAAATTCCTTAAATTTCTCTCAAAATCCCGAATTTCCCCCAAAAACCTCCCCAATATCCCCAATTCCCCCCTAAATGTGCCCCAAATTCCCAAAAATCCCCCCAAATTCCCCCCAAATCCTCATTAAAACCCCAAAACCTCCCAAAAATCTCAAATTTCCCCAAAATTTCCCCAAAACGCCTCAAAGAAACTCCCAAAATTTCACTCACAATCCCAAATTTTCCCAAAATTCCCCCAAATTCTCCCCAAATCCCCATTAAACCCCCAAAATTCCAAAAAAATCTCCCAAAATCTCCCTGAAAACCCCAAATTCCTCCCAAAATCCTCCCAAAATCCCCAAAATCACATTAATTTTCCCCCAAAATTCCCCTAAATCTCCCAAATTCCCCCAAAATCCCCCTCCAACAGCCCCAAATTCCCTTTAAAATCCCCCAACCTGCCCAAAATCCCATAAATTTCCCCCAAAATCCCCCAAAAATTCCTTAAATTTCTCTCAAAATCCCGAATTTCCCCCAAAAACCTCCCCAAAATCCCCAATTCCCCCCTAAATGTGCCCCAAATTCCCAAAAATCCCCCCAAACTCCCCCCAAATCCTCATTAAAACCCCAAAACCTCCCAAAAATCTCAAATTTCCCCAAAACGCCTCAAAAAAACTCCCAAAATTTCACTCAAAATCCCAAATTTTCCCAAAAATTCCCCCAAATTCTCCCCAAATCCCCATTAAACCCCCAAAATTCCAAAAAAAAACTCCCAAAATTTCACTCAAAATCCCAAATTTTCCCAAAAATTCCCCCAAATTCTCCCCAAATCCCCCAATTTCCTCCCTTAATTTGCCCCAAATGCCCAAAAATCCTCCCAAAATCCCCTCTAAAAACCCAAAAATTCCCCAAAATCTCCCTGAAAACCCCAAATTCCTCCCTCAATCCTCCCAAAATCCCCCAAATCCCATTAATTTTCCCCTAAATCTCCCAAATTCCCCCAAATTCCCTTTAAAACCCCCCAAAATCTCCCAAATCCCCCTGAAATAAAAAAAAAAAAAAAGGGGTAAAATCCAAAAAATTTAGGGGGAAGATCCTTAAAAATTGGAGGAAAAAGTTAAAAAAAAAAAAAGGGGAAAATCTCTAAAAATTTGGCAAAAACACCCAAAATTTGGGGTGAAAATCCCCCAAAAAATTGGGGGGAAGATCCCAAAAAAAAGGGAAAATCCCCAAAACTGGAGGAATTCCTAAAAAAATTGAAGGAAGAGCCCAAAAAATTGGGGGAATACCCAAAAAAATGGAAGAAAATAAAAAAAAAAAGGTGAAAATCTCCAAAAATGGGGTAAAATAAAAAAAAAAAAATTGTGGAGAGATCCCAAAAAATGGGGGGGGGGAATTCCCAAAAAATAGAGGGAAAATCCCAAAGAAAAGGGAGAAAATGGAAAAAAAAATTGGAGGGAAACGCCAAAAAAATTGGGGGAAGATCCCAAAAAATTGATGAGAAATCCCAAAAAATTGAGGGAAAATTCAAAAACATTGAGGAAAATCCCAAAAAATTGGGGGAAATCCCAGAAAATTAGGGGGAAATCCCAAAAATGGAAGGAAAAATCCCAAAAAATTGAGGGAAAAACCCAAAAAATTGAGGGAAAATCCCAGGAAATTAGGGGGAAATGCCAAAAATAGAAGGAAAATCAAAAAAATTGGGGGGAAATCCCCAAAAATTGGGCGAAAAATCCCAAAAATTGATGGAAAATCACAAAAATTGAGGGAAAAATCCCAAAAATTGAGGAGAAATGCCAAAAATTGGGGGAAAATCCATAAAAATTGAGGAGAAATCCCCAAAAAATTGGGTTAAAATCCCAAAAATAGAGGGGAAAATCCCAGGAAATTGAAGGAAAATAAAAAAACAAGTGGTTAAAATCCCAAAAATTGAGGAGAAATCCCAAAAATTAGTGGAAAATCCAAAAAAAAATTGAGGGAAAATCCCCCAAAATTGAGGGAAATTAAAAAAAAACTGGGGGAAAATCCCAAAAATTGTGGAAAATCCCAAAAATAGAGGGAAAATCCCAAAAATTGTGGGAAAAAGCCCAAAAGTTGAGGGAAAATCCAAAAAAAAAGGGGGAAAATCCCAAAAATTTGGGAGGGAAATCCCCAATAATTTGAGGGAAAACCCCAAAAATTGAGGGAAAAATCCCCAATAATTTGAGGGAAAATCCCAAAAATCGAGGAGAAATCTCAAAAATTGAGGGAAAATCCCAAAAAATTGTGGGGAAAATTCCCAATAATTGAGGGAAAAATCCCAAAAATAGAGGGGAAAATCCCCAAAAATTGGGTGAGAATCCCAAAAATTGAGGGGAAAATCCCAAAAATTGTGGGAAAAATCCAAAAAATAGAGGGAAAAATCCCAAAAAATTGTGGGTAAAATCCCAAAAATTGAGGGAAAAATCCCAAAAATTGTGGGAAAAATCCCAGAAAATTGGGGGGAAATCCCAAAAATTGAGGAGAAAGCCCAAAAATTGAGGGAAAAATCCCAAAAATTGAGGGAAAATCCCAAAAATTGAGGGAAAAATGCCCAGAAATTGAGGGGAAAATCCCAAAAAAATTGTAGGAAAAATCCCAAAAACAGAGGGGAAAATCCCAAAAAATTGAGGAGAAATCCCAAAAATTGTGGGTAAAATCCAAAAAATTGAGGGAAATTAAAAAAAAAAACGGGGGGAAAATCCCCCAAAATTTGAAGGAAAACCCCAAAAATTGGGGAGAAATCTCAAAAATTGAAGGAAAAATCCCCAAAAAATCGAGGGAAAAATCCCAAAAACAGAGGGGCAAAATCCCAGGAAATTGAAGAAAAATCCAAAAAAATTGTGGGTAAAATCCCAAAAATTGAGGGAAATTAAAAAAAAACTGGGGGAAAATTCCAAAAATTGGGGAAAAATCCATAAAAGTTGGGGAGAAATCCCCACAACTGGCGGAAAAATCCATAAAAATTAGGGAGAAATCCCCAAAAAAATGGCTTAAAATCCCAAAAATAGATGGAAACATCCCAAAAAATTGGGGGGAAATCCCCAAAAATTGAAGGAAAACCCAAAAATTGAGGTGAAATCTCAAAAATTCAGGGAAAATCCCTGAAAATTGTGAGTAAAATCCCAAAAAGAGAGGGGAAAATCCCAAAAATTGAGGGAAAAATCCCAAAAATTGTGGGGAAAATCCCAAAAATTGAGGAAAAAATCCCAAAAATTGAGGGAAAAATCCCAAAAAATGGTTGAAAATCCTTAAAAATTGAGGAGAAATCCCCAAAAATTGGGGGGAAATCCCAAAAATTGAAGGAAAACCCAAAAATTGAGGTGAAATCTCAAAAATTGGGGAAAATCCCCAAAAATTGTGAGTAAAATCCCAAAAAGAGAGGGGAAAATCCCAAAAATTGAGGGAAAAGTCCCAGAAAATTGGGGGGGAAATCCCAAAAAATTGTGGGTAAAATCCCAAAAATTGAGGGAAATTAAAAAAAACCTGGGGGAAAATCCCAAAAATTGGGGCAAATCCCCCAAAATTTGAGGGAAAATCCCAAAAATTGAGGAGAAAGCCCAAAAATTGAGGGAAAAATCCCAGGAAAATGAAGGAAAATCCAAAAAAAATGTGGGTAAAATCCCAAAAAATGGTTGGAAAAATCCCAAAAAATCGGGGTAAAATGCCAAAATTAGAGGGAAAAATCCCAGAAAATTGGGGGGAAATCCCAAAAACTGGGGGGAAAATCCCAAAAATTGTGAGTAAAATCCAAAAAATAGAGGGAAAAATCCCAAAAAATTGTGGGTAAAATCCCAAAAATTGAGGAAAAAATCCCAAAAATTGAGGGAAAAATCCCAAAAAATGGTTGAAAATCCATAAAAATTGAGGAGAAATCCCCAAAAAATTGGGGGGAAATCCCAAAAATTGAAGGAGAACCCTAAAAATTGAGGTGAAATCTCAAAAATTCAGGGCAAATCCCTGAAAATTGTGAGTAAAATCCCAAAAACAGAGGGGAAAATCCCAAAAATTGAGGGAAAAATCCAAAAATTGTGGGTAAAATCCCAAAAATTGAGGGAAATTAAAAAAAAAACGGGGGGAAAATCCCCCAAAATTTGAAGGAAAACCCCAAAAATTTGAAGGAAGACCCCAAAAATTGGGGAGAAATCTCAAAAATTGAAGGAAAAATCCCCAAAAATCGAGGGAAAAATCCCAAAAACAGAGGGGGAAAATCCCAGGAAATTGAAGAAAAATCCAAAAAATTGTGGATAAAATCCCAAAAATTGAGGGAAAAATCCCAAAAATTGAGGAGAAATCCCAAAAATTGTGGGTAAAATCCCAAAAATTGAGGGAAATTAAAAAAAGACTGGGGGAAAATTCCAAAAATTGGGGAAAAAATCCATAAAAGTTGGGGAGAAATCCCCAAAACTGGGGGAAAAATCCATAAAAATTAGGGAGAAATCCCCAAAAAAATGGCTTAAAATCCCAAAAATAGATGGAAACATCCCAAAAAATTGGGGGGAAATCCCCAAAAATTGAAGGAAAACCCAAAAATTGAGGTGAAATCTCAAAAATTCAGGGCAAATCCCTGAAAATTGTGAGTAAAATCCCAAAAAGAGAGGGGAAAATCCCAAAAATTGAGGGAAAAGTCCCAGAAAATTGGGGGGGAAATCCCAAAAAATTGTGGGTAAAATCCCAAAAATTGAGGGAAATTAAAAAAAAACCTGGGGGAAAATCCCAAAAATTGGGGCAAATCCCCCAAAATTTGAGGGAAAATCCCAAAAATTGAGGGGAAAAGTCCCAGAAAATTGGGGGGGAAATCCCAAAAAATTGTGGGTAAAATCCCAAAAATTGAGGGAAAAATCCCAAAAATTGAGGGAAAATCCCAAAAATTGTGGGTAAAATCCCAAAAATTGAGGGAAATTAAAAAAAAACTGGGGGAAAATCCCAAAAATTGGGGCAAATCCCCCCAAAAATTCCCCAAATTCCAGCAGTGGAACCGGCGGAACGAGCGGGGCGAGACCCCCCTGCACCGCGCCTGCATCGAGGGCGACCCCAAAAGGGTCCGGCTCTACCTGGACCAGGTGAGGGCCACCCCAAAAATCCCCAAATTCCCCAAAATTCCCCAAAATTCCATCAAAATTCCATCAAAAATCCCATTTTTTTTTAGGGTCACCCCGTGAATCCTCGGGATTATTGCGGCTGGACCCCCCTGCACGAGGCCGCCAACCACGGGCACCTGGGTGAGGGAAATTCCCCCAAATTTGGGGTTTTTGGGGGGTTTTTTAGGGGTTTTAGGGGGGTTCCTGAAAAATTGGGGAGTGCAAAAAACTGGGGGGAATTCCCTAAAAAAAATAGAGGGGAAATCGGTGAGTTTGGGGAGAATCCTAAAAAATGTGGGGAGGAAAAATCCCCCCAAATTGGGGAGGAAAAAAATCCCGAAAATTGAGGAGGGAAAATCCCCAAAATTGGGGAGGAAAAAATCCCCAAAATTGGGGAGGAAAAAAATCCCCAAAATTGGGGAGGAAAAAATCCCGAAAATTGAGGAGGAAAAATCCCCAAAATTGGGGAGGAAAAAATCCCGAAAATTGAGGAGGGAAAATCCCCAAAATTGGGGAGGAAAAAAATCCCGAAAATTGAGGAGGAAAAATCCCCAAAATTGGGGAGGAAAAAATCCTGAAAATTTAGGAGGGAAAATCCCCAAAATTGGGGAGGAAAAAATCCCCAAAATTGGGGAGGAAAAAATCCCGAAAATTGAGGAGGAAAAATCCCCAAAATTGGGGAGGAAAAAATCCCGAAAATTGAGGAGGGAAAATCCCCAAAATTGGGGAGGAAAAAAATCCCGAAAATTGAGGAGGAAAAATCCCCAAAATTGGGGAGGAAAAAATCCCGAAAATTTAGGAGGGAAAATCCCCAAAATTGGGGAGGAAAAAATCCCCAAAATTGGGGAGGAAAAAATCCCCAAAATTGGGGAGGAAAAAATCCCCAAAATTGGGGAGGAAAAAATCCCAAAAATTGAGGAGGAAAAATCCCCAAAATTGGGGAGGAAAAAAATCCCGAAAATTGAGGAGGAAAAATCCCCAAAATTGGGGAGGAAAAAATCCCGAAAATTTAGGAGGGAAAATCCCCAAAATTGGGGAGGAAAAAATCCCCAAAATTGGGGAGGAAAAAATCCCGAAAATTGAGGAGGAAAAATCCCCAAAATTGAGGAGGAAAAATCCCCAAAATTGGGGAGGAAAAATCCCGAAAATTGAGGAGGGAAAATCCCCAAAATTGGGGAGGAAAAATCCCCAAAATTGGGGAGGAAAAAATCCCGAAAATTGAGGAGGGAAAATCCCCAAAATTGGGGAGGAAAAATCCCGAAAATTGAGGAGGGAAAATCCCCAAAATTGGGGAGGAAAAAATCCCGAAAATTGAGGAGGAAAAATCCCCAAAATTGGGGAGGAAAAAAAGCCTGGAAAATTTGAGGGAGAATCCCAAAAACTGGGGAGGAAAAATCCCCAAAAATCTGCGGGAGAATCCTAAAAATTGGGGAGGAAAATCCCAAAAATTGGAAGCGAAAACCCCAAAACTGGGGAGGAAAAATCCCGAAAATTAGGGAGGAAAATCCCAAAATGGGGGAGGAAAAATCCCAAAAAATTTGGGGGAGAATCCTAAAAACTGGGGAGGAAAATCCCAAAAATTGGAAGCAAAAACCCCAAAATGGGGGAGGAAAAATCCCAAAAATCTGTGGGAGAATCCTAAAAATTGGGGAGGAAAATCCCAAAAATTGGAAGCAAAAACCCCAGAACTGGGGAGGAAAAATCCCAAAAATTAAGGAGGAAAATCCCAAAATGGGGGAGGAAAAATAAAAAAAAAATTGGGGGAGAATCCTAAAAACTGGGGAGGAAAATCCCAAAAATTGGAAGCAAAAACCCCAAAATGGGGGAGGAAAAATCCCAAAAATCTGTGGGAGAATCCTAAAAATTGGGGAGGAAAATCCCAAAAATTGGAAGCAAAAACCCCAGAACTGGGGAGGAAAAATCCCAAAAATTAAGGAGGAAAATCCCAAAATGGGGGAGGAAAAATAAAAAAAAAATTGGGGGAGAATCCCAAAAATTGGGGAGGAAAATCCCAAAGATTGGAAGCAAAAACCCCAAAATTGGGAAGGAAAAATCCCAAAAATTAGGGAGGAAAATCCCAAAATGGGGGAGGAAAAATCCCAAAAAATTTGGGGGAGAATCCCAAAAATTGGGGAGGAAAATCCCAAAAATTGGAAGGAAAACCCCAAAATTGGGGGAGGAAAAATCCCAAAAACTGGGGAGTAAAAGTCCCAAAAAAATGTGGGGGGAATCCTAAAAATTGGGGAGGAAAAATCCCAAAATGGGGGAAGAAAAATCCCAAAAATTGGGAAGGAGAAATCCTAAAATGGGGGAGGAAAAATCCCCAAAAATTTGGGGGAGAATCCCAAAAACTGGGGAGGAAAGTCCCAGAAATTGGAAGAAAAACCCCAAAAATTGGGGAGGAAAAATCCCAAAAATTGAGGAGGGAAAATCCCAAAATGGGGGAGGAAAAATCCCAAAAATTTGGGGGAGAATCCCAAAAACTGGAGAGGAAAATCCCCAAAATTGGAAGGAAAACCCCAAAATTGGGGGAGGAAAAATCCCAAAATGGGGGAGGAAAAATCCCAAAAAATTTGGGGGAGAATCCCAAAAACTGGAGGGGAAAAATCCTGAGAAAATCCTGGGAATTGGGGCCGGGAATTGGATCAGGATCAGGATTGGGATCAGGATTGGGATCAGGGTTAGGCTCAGGGTTAGGCTCAGCTTTAAGCTGTTCCCCATTTCCCAGAGATCGTGTGGCTGCTGCTGGAGCGGGGTCAAGAATGGGATCGGGATTGGGGTCAGGAATGGGAATGGAATCAGGAATGGGATCAGGATTGGGATCAGGATCAGGTTTAGGCTCAGGGTTAGGCCCAGCTTTAAGCCGTTCCCTTTCCCAGAGATCGTGCGGCTGCTGCTGGAGCGGGGTCAGCAATGGGAATGGGATCGGGATCAGGATGAGGATCAGGATCAGGGTTAGGCTCAGCTTTAGGCTCACCTTTAATCACTTCCCTGTTTCCCAGAGATCGTGCGGCTGCTGCTGGAGCGGGGTCAGGACTGGGATCAGGAATGGAATTGGGATCAGGAGTGGAATTGGGATCAGGAATGGGATCAGGATGGGGATCAGGTTTAGGCTCAGGGTTAGGCCCAGCTTTAATCACTTCCCTGTTTCCCAGAGATCGTGCGGCTGCTGCTGGAGTGGGGTCAGCAATGGGATCAGGACTGGGATCAGGAATGGGATCAGCAATGGGATCAGCAATGGGATCAGCAATGGGATCAGGATTGGAGTCAGGAATGGGATCGGGATCAGGATGAGGATCAGGCTCAGGGTTAGGCTCAGCTTTAAGCTGTTCCCGTTTTGCAGAGATCGTGCGGCTGCTGCTGGAGCGCGGTCTGCAATGGGATCAGCAATGGGATCAGGATCAGGAATGGGACTGGGATCAGGAATGGGATCAGCAATGGGATCAGGATCAGGAATGGGACTGGGATCAGGAATGGGATCAGCAATGGGATCAGGATTGGAGTCAGGAATGGGATCGGGATCAGGATGAGGATCAGGATGTGGATTTTAGGCCCAGCTTTAATCACTTCCCCGTTCCGCAGAGATTGTGCGGCTGCTGCTGGAGCGGGGTCAGCAATGGGATCAGCAATGGGATCAGGAATGGGATCGGGATCAGGATCAGGATCAGGGTTAGGCTCAGCTTTAATCCGTTCCCGTTTCGCAGAGATCGTGCGGCTGCTGCTGGAGCGGGGTCAGCAATGGGATCAGGATCAGGAATGGGATCAGGATGGGGATCAGGATCAGGATGGGGATCAGATTTAGGCTCAGCTTTAATCAATTCCCTTTCCCAGAGATCGTGCGGCTGCTGCTGGAGCGGGGTCAGCAATGGGATCAGCAATGGGATCAGGAATGGGATCAGGATCAGGATGGGGATCAGGAATGGGATCAGGGTTAGGCTCAGGGTTAGGCTCAGCTTTAAGCCGTTCCCTTTCCCAGAGATCGTGCGGCTGCTGCTGGAGCGGGGTCAGCAATGGGATCAGGAGTGGAATTGGGATCAGGAATGGGATCAGGATGGGGATCAGGTTTAGGCTCAGGGTTAGGCCCAGCTTTAATCACTTCCCTGTTTCCCAGAGATCGTGCAGCTGCTGCTGGAGCGGGGTCGGCAATGGGATCAGGAATGGAATTGGGATCAGGAATGGGATCAGGATGGGGATCGGGATGGGGATCAGGATTGGGATCAGGATTAGGATGGGGATCAGGGTTAGGCTCAGCTTTAGGCCCAGCTTTAAGCTGTTCCCTTTCCCAGAGATCGTGCGGCTGCTGCTGGAGCGGGGTCAGCAATGGGATCAGGAATGGGATCAGGAATGGGAATGGGATCAGGATGAGGATCAGAATGAGGATTTTAGGCTCACCTTTAATCAATTCCCTTTCCCAGAGATCGTGCGGCTGCTGCTGGAGCGGGATCAGCAATGGAATCAGGATTGGGATCAGGAATGGGATCAGGATCAGGAATGGGATTGGGATCAGGATGAGGATCAGGATGAGGATCAGTAATGGGAATGGGATCAGCAATGGGATCAGGAATGGGATCGGGATCAGGATCAGGATCAGGGTTAGGCTCAGCTTTAAGCCGTTCCCTTTGGCAGAGATCGTGCGGCTGCTGCTGGAGCGGGGTCAGCAATGAGATCAGGAATGGGAATGGGATCAGGAGTGGAATTGGGATCAGGAATGGGATCAGGATGGGGATCAGGTTTAGGCTCAGGGTTAGGCCCAGCTTTAATCACTTCCCCGTTTCCCAGAGATCGTGCGGCTGCTGCTGGAGCGGGGTCAGGAATGGGATCAGGACTGGGATCAGGACTGGGATCAGGAATGGGATCAGGATTGGGATCAGGATCAGGTTTAGGCTCAGGGTTAGGCCCAGCTTTAAGCCGTTCCCTTTCCCAGAGATCGTGCGGCTGCTGCTGGAGCGGGGTCAGCAATGGGAATGGGATCGGGATCAGGATGAGGATCAGGATCAGGGTTAGGCTCAGCTTTAGGCTCACCTTTAATCACTTCCCTGTTTCCCAGAGATCGTGCGGCTGCTGCTGGAGCGGGGTCAGGACTGGGATCAGGAATGGAATTGGGATCAGGAGTGGAATTGGGATCAGGAATGGGATCAGGATGGGGATCAGGTTTAGGCTCAGGGTTAGGCCCAGCTTTAATCACTTCCCTGTTTCCCAGAGATCGTGCGGCTGCTGCTGGAGCAGGGTCAGCAATGGGATCAGGAATGGAATTGGGATCAGGAATGGGATCAGGATGGGGATCGGGATGGGGATCAGGATTGGGATCAGGATTAGGATGGGGATCAGGGTTAGGCTCAGCTTTAGGCCCAGCTTTAAGCTGTTCCCTTTCCCAGAGATCGTGCGGCTGCTGCTGGAGCGGGGTCAGCAATGGGATCAGGAATGGGATCAGGAATGGGAATGGGATCAGGATGAGGATTTTAGGCTCACCTTTAATCAATTCCCGTTTCCCAGAGATCGTGCGGCTGCTGCTGGAGCGGGATCAGCAATGGAATCAGGATTGGGATCAGGAATGGGATCAGGATCAGGAATGGGATTGGGATCAGGATGAGGATCAGGATGAGGATCAGTAATGGGAATGGGATCAGCAATGGGATCAGAAATGGGATTGGGATCAGGATCAGGATCAGGGTTAGGCCCAGCTTTAATCCGTTCCCTTTGGCAGAGATCGTGCGGCTGCTGCTGGAGCGGGGTCAGCAATGGGATCAGGAATGGAATTGGGATCAGGAATGGGATCAGGATGGGGATCGGGATGGGGATCAGGATTGGGATCAGGATTAGGATGGGGATCAGGGTTAGGCTCAGCTTTAGGCCCAGCTTTAAGCTGTTCCCTTTCCCAGAGATCGTGCGGCTGCTGCTGGAGCGGGGTCAAGAATGGGATCAGGAATGGGATCAGGAATGGGATCAGGATGAGGATCAGAATGAGGATTTTAGGCTCACCTTTAATCAATTCCCTTTCCCAGAGATCGTGCGGCTGCTGCTGGAGCGGGATCAGCAATGGAATCAGGATTGGGATCAGGAATGGGATCAGGATCAGGAATGGGATTGGGATCAGGATGAGGATCAGGATGAGGATCAGTAATGGGAATGGGATCAGCAATGGGATCAGAAATGGGATTGGGATCAGGATCAGGATCAGGGTTAGGCTCAGCTTTAAGCCGTTCCCTTTGGCAGAGATCGTGCGGCTGCTGCTGGAGCGGGGTCAGCAATGGGATCAGGAATGGGAATGGGATCAGGAGTGGAATTGGGATCAGGAATGGGATCAGGATGGGGATCAGGTTTAGGCTCAGGGTTAGGCCCAGCTTTAATCACTTCCCTGTTTCCCAGAGATCGTGCGGCTGCTGCTGGAGTGGGGTCAGCAATGGGATCAGGACTGGGATCAGGAATGGGATCAGCAATGGGATCAGCAATGGGATCAGGATTGGAGTCAGGAATGGGATCGGGATCAGGATGAGGATCAGGCTCAGGGTTAGGCTCAGCTTTAAGCTGTTCCCGTTTTGCAGAGATCGTGCGGCTGCTGCTGGAGCGCGGTCTGCAATGGGATCAGCAATGGGATCAGGATCAGGAATGGGACTGGGATCAGGAATGGGATCAGCAATGGGATCAGGATCAGGAATGGGACTGGGATCAGGAATGGGATCAGCAATGGGATCAGGATTGGAGTCAGGAATGGGATCGGGATCAGGATGAGGATCAGGATCAGGGTTAGGCTCAGCTTTAATCACTTCCCGTTTTGCAGAGATCGTGCGGCTGCTGCTGGAGCGCGGTCAGCAATGGGATCAGCAATGGGATCAGGATCAGGAATGGGACTGGGATCAGGAATGGGATCAGGAATGGGATCAGGATTGGAGTCAGGAATGGGATTGGGATCAGGATGAGGATCAGGATCAGGGTTAGGCTCAGCTTTAAGCTGTTCCCGTTTTGCAGAGATTGTGCGGCTGCTGCTGGAGCGCGGTCTGCAATGGGATCAGCAATGGGATCAGGATCAGGAATGGGACTGGGATCAGGAATGGGATCAGGAATGGGATCAGGATTGGAGTCAGGAATGGGATTGGGATCAGGATGAGGATCAGGATCAGGGTTAGGCTCAGCTTTAATCACTTCCCGTTTTGCAGAGATCGTGCGGCTGCTGCTGGAGCGCGGTCAGCAATGGGATCAGCAATGGGATCAGGATCAGGAATGGGACTGGGATCAGGAATGGGATCAGGAATGGGATCAGGAATGGGATCAGGAATGGGATCAGGATGGGGATCAGGATGAGGATCAGGATCAGGGTTAGGCCCAGCTTTAATCCGTTCCCGTTCCGCAGAGATCGTGCGGCTGCTGCTGGAGCGGGGTCAGCAATGGGATCAGCAATGGGATCAGCAATGGGATCAGGAATGGGATCAGGAATGGGATCAGGAATGGGATCAGGATGAGGATCAGGATCAGGGTTAGGCCCAGCTTTAATCCGTTCCCGTTCCGCAGAGATCGTGCGGCTGCTGCTGGAGCGCGGTCTGCAATGGGATCAGGAATGGGAATGGGATCAGGAGTGGAATTGGGATCAGGAATGGGATCAGGAATGGGATCAGCAATGGGATCAGGAATGGGATCAGGAATGGGATCAGGATGGGGATCAGGATCAGGTTTAGGCTCAGGGTTAGGCCCAGCTTTAAGCCGTTCCCGTTCCGCAGAGATCGTGCGGCTGCTGCTGGAGCGGGGTCAGCAATGGGATCAGCAATGGGATCAGGAATGGGATCAGGAATGGGATCAGGAATGGGATCAGGATGAGGATCAGGATCAGGGTTAGGCCCAGCTTTAATCCGTTCCCTTTCCCAGAGATCGTGCGGCTGCTGCTGGAGCGCGGCGCGGCGCGGGACGATCCGGGCGGGCCGGGCTGCGAGGGGATCACGCCGCTGCACGACGCGCTGGCCTCGGGCCGCTTCGCCGTGGCGCAGCTGCTGATCCGCAGCGGCGCCGACCTGCGCGCCACCAACGCCCAGGTCAGCCAGAGCGCCCCCCAGTGGGGATCCCTGCCACAGCTGGGGCAGCTTTCCAAGGGATTGCACCGGGGCTCTTTTAGGGATTTTATGGGAATTTTTTCTGGGTTTTTTCCGATTTTTTTCTGATTTTTTTCTGATTTTTTCCGATTTTTTTCTGATTTTTTTCCGGATCTTTTTCTGATTTTTTTCCAATTTTTTTCCGATTTTTTGGTGGGTTTTTTTCCATTTTTTCTGATTTTTTTCTGATTTTTTTCCAATTTTTTTTCTAATTTTTTCTGATTTTTCCGATTTTTTCTGATTTTTTTTAGATTTTTTTTTTTTTTCAATTTTTTCTGAATTTTTTTCTGATTTTTTTTCTGATTTTTTTTTTATTTTTTCCGGATTTTTTTCTGATTTTTTTCTAATTTTTTTCTGATTTTTTCCGATTTTTCCGATTTTTTTTAGAATTTTTTTTCCAATTTTTCCCATTTTTTTCCGATTTTTTTTCTGATTTTTTTTTTATTTTTTTCCAGATTTTTTCCGTTTTTTTCAGATTTTTTTCTGATTTTTTCAGATTTTTTTTCTAATTTTTTCTGATTTTTTGGGGTTTTTTTTTCCTGATTTTTTTCTGATTTTTTCAGATTTTTTTTTCTAATTTTTTTCTGATTTTTTTGGATTTTTTTCATTTTCTTTTTTCTGATTTTTTCCTGATTTTTTCCTGATTTTTTTCCGGATCTTTTTCTGATTTTTTTCCAATTTTTTTC
>NW_026530401.1:0-16106 GCF_026979565.1 Vidua chalybeata | reverse complement strand
GGGTTAATGTGGTCAGTGAGGGGTCAGTGTGGGGTCAGTGTGGGGTCAGTGTGGTCAGAGAGGGAACAGTATGGTCAGTGTGGTCAGTGAAGGGTCAGTGTGGGGTCAGTGTGGGGTCAGAGGGGATAGTGTGGTCAGAGAGGGGGCAGAGAGGGGTCAGTGAAGGGTCAGTAAAGGACAGCCTGTGGTCAGTGTAGGGTCAGCGAGGGGTCAGTGGTCACTCAGCAGTCACTCAGCGGTCAGTGGTCAGCGGTCACTGTGGTCACTTGGTCACTCAGCGGTCAGTGGTCACTGTGGTCAGTGGCCAGTGGTCACTGCACTCAGTGGTCAGTGGTCACTCAGTTGTCAGTGGTCACTGGTCACTCAGTGGTCACTCAGCAGTCAGTGGTCACTCAGTGGTCACTCAGTGGTCAGTGGTCACTTGGTGGTCAGTGGTCACTCAGTGGTCACTCACTGGTCACTCACTGGTCACTCACTGGTCACTCGGCGGTCACTCACCTTGCGCCGCTTGGCCGGCATGCCGCTCAGGTAGGCGTCGCTGAGCGGGGGCTGCGGCTTCGCCTTGCGCTGGCGCTGGGCGTCCTCGCGGATGATGGGGACCCACTCCTGGGGACGGGGGGCACGGGGGGGTCACACAGGGGTCAGGGGGGGTCACACAGGGGTCACACAGGGGTCAGGGGGACCCACTCCTGGGGACGGGGGGCACGGGGGGGTCACACAGGGGTCAGGGGGGGTCACACAGGGGTCAGGGGGGGGTCACACAGGGGTCAGGGGGGGTCATACAGGGGTCACACAGGGGTCAGGGGGGTCATACAGGGGTCAGGGGGGGTCACACAGGGGTCACACAGGGGTCAGGGGGTCATACAGGGGTCAGGGGGGGTCACACAGGGGTCAGGGGTCACACGGGTCACACAGGGGTCAGGGGGACCCACTCCTGGGGACAGGGGGGCACGGGGGTCAGGGGGTCATACAGGGGTCGGGGGGCACGGGGGGTCACAGGGGTCAGGGGGGGTCATACAGGGGTCACAGGGGTCACACATGGGTCGGGGGGGCACACAGGGGTCGGGGGGCACGGGGGGGTCACACAGGGGGTCACAGGGGTCACACATGGGTCGGGGGGGTCACACCGGAGTCATGGGGGGGTCACAGGGGTCACAGAGGGGTCATAGCCCAGGGATCACAGGGGTCACACAGGGGTCACACAGGGGTCACAGGGGACACACAGGGGTCAGGGGTCACACAGGGGGTCACACCAGGGTCACACAGGGGGTCATACAGGGGTCACACCAGGGTCACACAGGGGTCACAGGGGTCACCGAGGGGTCACAGAGGGGTCTAGGGGGGGTCACACAGGGGTCACACGGGGGTCGCAGCCCCCTCCCCTCCCGCGCCGCACTCACCGGGGGCACGGCGGCCGCCCAGGCCTCGCTGTCGCTCTCGGGGGGGGGCAGGGCCTCCTCGGCCGTGGTGGCGGGGGCGGGGGACCCCGCCCCGTCCCGCTGCGGTGGGGGAGGGGACATCAGGGGCGGGGCCGTCGCGGGGAGGCCCCGCCCGTTCTGTGAAAAGCCACGCCCCTCCATACCTGGGCGTCGTCCGGGGGTGGCTCCGCCTCCTGCACCTCCATTGGCTCCTCGGGCAGCGGCTGTGGGCGGGGCAAGAGGGGCGGGGCTTTGTAAGGGGGGGGGTGTGGCTCCAGGGATGGGTGGAGCCCACTCCGTGGGGGCGTGGTTTGTGATCAGCGGGTGGAGTCACCAGCTGGGGGTGGGCGGGGCCGCGCTCACCTGGCGGGGCGGGGGCTCCGGGGGCTCGCCCAGGTGCCGCACGTAGGGCAGCACCTGCTCGGGGGTCACGGGCATCTGCTCGAGCACGGCCTGCAGCCGCAGCCCCACCACGGCCGTCAGCCACCCCACCAGCGACGGCGGCACGTCGGCCGAGAGGCGGCGCTGGGGGGGGCACGGGGGGGGTCAGCGGCACCCCCGGAACACCCCCCCCCCTCCTGGTGTGGGTCAGGGGGTGCAGGGAGAGCCCCACCCCACCCCCTGTGGGTCTGGGGTCACAGGGAGTCACAGTGACACACCCACCCCCTGTGGGTCTGGGGTCACGGGGACACCCCCCCATAGTGGGTCAGGGGTCCCGGTGACCGCCCCCCACAGTGGGTTAGGGGTCCTACCCCCCCGCAGTGGTTCAGGGGTCCCAGGCCCCATGCAGTGGGTCAGGGGTCCCGGTGACCCCCCCGCAGTGGGTCAGGGGTCCTGGTGACCCCCCCCACAGCAGGTCAGGGGTCCCACCCCCCCGCAGTGGTTCAGGGGTCCCAGTGACCCCCCCACAGTGGGTCTCAGTGACCCCCCCAGCCCCCCCCGCAGTGGGTCAGGAGTCCCAGCCTGCCACAGCGGGTCAGGCGTCTTGGTGACCCCCCAGCCCCCCCGCCGTGGGTCAGGGGTCCCACTGACATCCCCTCAGCGGGTCAGGGGTCCCGGTGACCTCCCCGCAGTGGGTTAGGGGTCCCACCCCCTCCCCGTGGGTCAGGGGTCCCAGTGATTCCCCCTCCATGGGTCAGGGGTCCCAGCCCCCCCCTCCGTGGCTCAGGGGTCCCAGCCCCCCGCTATGGGTCAGGGGTCCCGGTGACCCCCCTGCAGTGGGTCAGGGGTCCCAGTGACCTCCCCGCAGTGGGTTAGGGGTCCCACCCCCTCCCCGTGGGTCAGGGGTCCCAGTGATTCCCCCTCCATGGGTCAGGGGTCCCAGCTCCCCCCTCAGTGGGTCAGGGGTCCCACTCACGATGCGGTCGCTGATGAGCGCCCCCAGCGCGCCGCGCTCGCCGCGCAGGCAGTGCAGGTTCAGCGCCAGGCACTCGAACAGGCCCCGGTTGCAGAGCTCGAGCAGCCGCGGCCCGAAGGAGCCGTCTGGGGGGGGGGAGACGGTGACCCCCGGTGACCCCGTGACACCCCCCGGTGACCCCCCCAATGACCCCCAATGACCCCCCCAGTGACCCCAATGACCCCCCGGTGACCCCGTGACACCCCCCGGTGACCCCCCCCAGTGACCCCTCCCAGTGACCCCTCCCAGTGACCCCCGGTGACCCCCAGTGACCCCCAATGACCCCCCCAGTGACCCCCGGTGACCCCCAGTGACCCCCAGTGACCCCCCAGTGACACCCAGTGACCCCATATTGACACCCAGTGACCCCCGGTGACCCCCAGTGACCCCGGTGACCCCTGGTGACCCCCCCCAGTGACCCCCCAGTGACACCCAGTGACCTCCCAGTGACCCCATAATGACACCCAGTGACACCGGTGACCCCGGTGACCCCAGTGACCGCCCAGTGACACCCAGTGACCCCCGGTGACCCCCCCAGTGACCCCTGGTGACACCCCATGACCCCCAGTAACCCCCCAGTGACACCCATTGACCCCCCCCAGTGACCCCCGCTGACCCCCGGTGACACACAATGACCCCCCAGTGACCCCAGTGACCCCCCAGTGACCCCCCCCAATGACTCCCGGTGACACCCCCCGGTGACACCCAATGACCCCCCCCCCAGTGAGTGCCAGTGACCCCCAGTGACACCCAGTGACCCCCCCCAGTGACCCCCCCAGTGACACCCAGTGACCCCCCCCAGTGACCCCCCAGTGACACCCAGTGACCCCCCCAGTGACACCCAGTGACCCCCCCCCAGTGACCCCCCAGTGACCCCTGCTGACCCCAGTGACCCCCAGTAACCTCCCAATGACCCCACTGACCCCCAACGACCCCCCAGTGACCCCCAATGACCCCAGTGACCCGCTGAGCCCCGAGCCCCCAGTGACCCCCCCAGTGACCCCCAGTGACCCCAACGACCCCCCCAACGACCCCCCAACGACCCCCCCAGTGACCCCCACTGACCCCAACGACCCCCCCAGTGACCCCCGGTGACCACTGCTGACCCCCACTGACCGCACCCCCCCCAACAGCCCCCATCCCCCCCCAGCATTCCCCGGCTCCCCCAGCCCCCCATTCCCCCCAGCCCCCCATCTCCCCCCCATCCCCCCCCCCCATCTCCCCCCCACCCCCCCAGCCCCCGTGCAGCACCGGTGCAGCGCAGCACGTGCAGCGCGATGCGGTTGAACTGCTCGCGCAGGAACTCCACGTTGGTGCGGGTGATGTCCACCCCGTCGGCCACGCGGACCCCGGCCTGGGGAGGGGGGGGGTGGGATGGGGGTCACAGCCCCCCCTGAGCCCATCCCCCCCACATCCCCCCCCCCGACTCAAAACCCCCCCGGGAGCTGCCCCCGAGCCCCCCCCTCAGAGCCCTCAGAGCACCCCAAGCACCCCCTGAGCCCCCCCAGGCTCCCTGAGACCCCCGAATCCCCCCCCAGCTCCCTGAGACCCCCCCAAATTCCCCCCCAGAACCCCCTCAGGACCCCCCAGGCTCCCTGAGACCCCCGAATCCCCCCCCAGAACCCCCTCAGGACCCCCCAGGCTCCCTCAGACCCCCAAATCCCCCCCCAGAACCCCCTCAGGACCCCCCAGGCTCCCTGAGTCCCCGAATCCCCCCCAGAACCCCCCAGCTCCCTGAGACCCCCCCAAATTCCCCCCCCAGAACCCCTCAGGACCCCCCAGGCTCCCTGAGACCCCCAAACCCCCCCCCAGAACCCCCTCAGGACCCCCCAGAGTCCCCTCAAGGCCCCCCAAGCCCCCCAAGAACCCCCTCAGGACCCCCAGCTCCCTCAGACCCCCAAATCCTCCCCCAGAACCCCCAGGCTCCCTGAGACCCCCCCAAGCCCCCCCCCCCCCAAACCCCTCAGGACCCCCCAGGCTCCCTCAGACCCCCGAATCCCCCCCCAGAACCCCTCAGGACCCCCAGAGTCCCCTCAAGACCCCCCCCCAGGATGGCCACGAGCCCCCCAAGACCCCTCAGGAACCCCCCAAGTCCCCCTGAGCCCTCCCCCACCAGAATCCCCCAGGCTCCCCAAGCCCCCAAAGCCCCCCCCAAAATCCCCCGAACCTCCCCAGAGCCCCCCCAGGCCCCCAGAGCCCCCCCCCGAGCCCCCCAGGACCCCCCAGGACCCCCGACTCACGAAGCTCTCGCGGATGAACCCCTCCAGCCCCATGATCAGGTTGTGCGTGGCCGCCTGGGGGGGGGCACAGAGGGGGCTCAGTCAGGGTTTGGGGGGTCCCGGGGGGGTCTGGGGGGGGTCCTGGAGGCTCATGGGGGGCTCAGAGGGGCTTGGGGGTGGGGTCCTGGGGGGCTCGGGTGGATCTTGGGGCTCATGGGGGGCTCAGGGGGTCCTGGGGGGTCTCGGGGGCGTCTGGGGGTCCCAGGTGGGCTTGGGGGGGGGTCCTGGGGGGCTCAGAGGGGCTTGGGGGGGGTCCTGGGGAGCCTCAGGGGGCTTTGGGGCACTCCGGGGATTTGGGGAGTCTGGGGGATTCTGTGGGGGGTCCCGGGGGGGGGTCTGGGGGTCCCAGGTGGGCTTGGGGAGGTCCCAGGGAGGGGATCCGGGGGGTCTCGGGCAGTCCCTGGGGGTCTCGGGGAGATCCCGGGGGGGGGATTCCAGGGTGGGGTTCTGGGGGGGGGTCTCAGGGGGGTCCCAGGGGGTCTCGGTGGGGGTCTTGGGGGTGGTCCCGGGGGGGTTCTGGGGGGGGATCCCAGGGGGTCCCGGGGGGGGGGGTCCCAGGGGGGATCCGGGGGAGTTCTGGGGGGGTCTCGGGGTGGATCCCGGGGGGGGGTCTCAGGGGGTCCCTGGGGGTCTTGGTGGGGGTCTTGGGGGGGGATCCCGGGGGGGGATGCCGGGGGGGTCTCGGGGGTCCCGGGGGGGATCCCGGGGAGGATCCCAGAGGGGTCCAGGGGGGGTCCCAGGGGATCTCAGTGGGGGTCTCGGGGGGGGGTTCTGGGGGGATTCCAGTGGGGGTCTCGGGGGGGGGTTCCGAGGGGGATCCCAGGGGGGGTCTCGGGGGGTCTCACGGGGGTCCCGGGGGGGGGTCTCGGGGGTCCCGGGGGGGTCTCGGGGGGGGGGGTCTCAGGGTTTCTTGGGGGGGGGGTCCCAGGGGGGATCTCGGGGGTCTCGCGGGGGTCCCGGGGGGATCCCAGGGGGGGTCCTGGGGGGGGAACCCGAGGGGGGGTCCCAGGGGGGGTCTCGGGGGGGGGTTCCGGGGGGGGTCTCGGGGGTCCCGGAGGGGGTCCCGGGGGGGGTCTCAGGGTTTCTTGGGGGGGGATCCCAGGGGGGAATCTCGGGGGGGGTCCCGGGGGTGGCTCACCCGCACGTTGGCCTCGGTGGGGTCGCGTCCCCCCAGGTAGCGCTGGCGGAAGCAGCGGCGCAGCAGCGGCTGCAGCCGGGCCAGGGGCTGGCAGCGCCCGTGCAGCAGCAGCACCACGTCCACCATGGACAGGTGCTGGCAGATCAGCGCCAGCAGCGCCCCGAAAAAACCTGGGGGGCACCGCCCCGGGGGGGGGCGGGGGTCAGGGAAGGGCCCGGCGAGACCCACGGGCAACGAGGGGTTAAAGGTGCGGGGGTAGGGGGGGGGTGAAATGCAGAGAAAGGGACGCAAAAAGCAGGGAAAGGAGCAAAAATCCTCAGAAAATGACCCAAAATCCTCAGAAAATGACCCAAAACCCACAGGGAAGGACCCAAAATCCTCAGAAAATGACCCAAAACCCACAGGGAAGGACCCAAAATCCTCAGAAAATGACCCAAAATCCTCGAAAAATGACCCAAAATCCTCAGAAAGGGACCCAAAACCCACAGGGAGGGACCCAAAATCCTCAGAAAATGACCCAAAATCCTCAGAAAATGACCCAAAACCCACAGGGAGGGACCCAAAACCCACAGGGAAGGACCCAAAATCCTCAGAAAATGACCCAAAACCCACAGGGAAGGACCCAAAATCCTCAGAAAATGACCCAAAACCCACAGGGAAGGACCCAAAACCCACAGGGAAGGACCCAAAATCCTCAGAAAATGACCTAAAACCCAGAGAAAGGGACCCAAAACCCACAGGGAAGGACACAAAATCCTCAGAAAATGACCCAAAATCCTCAGAAAATGACCCAAAACCCACAGGGAGGGACCCGAAATCCTCAGAAAATGACCTAAAACCCAGAGAAAGGGACCCAAAACCCACAAAAATTACCCAAAATCCTCAGAAAATGACCCAAAACACACAGGGAAGGACCCAAAACCAAAAACCGTCAGAAAATGACCCAAAACCCTCAGAAAATGACCCAAAATTCTCAGAGAATAACCCAAAGCCCACAGGGAAGAACACAAGAAGACCCAAAACCCAGAAAAAGGGACACAAAATCTTCAGAAAATGACCCAAAACCCACAGGGAGGGACCCAAAACCCACAAAAAGTCCCGAAACCCCAAAAGCCACAAAAAGACACCCAAAACCCACAGGGAGGGGCACAAAACACAGAAAAAAGGACCCAAAACCCTCAGAAAATGACCCAAAATCCTCAGAAAGGGACCCAAAACCCACAGGGAGGGACCCAAAACCCTCAGAAAATGACCCAGAACCCCAAACCCCCAGAACCCCTCGTTCCCCAGGGGTCCCCAAATCCCCCCCATCCCCCCCCAAAATTTCACAATCCGGCCCCGGGGACTCCTCCAGGAACCCGGGGGTCCCCAATGTCCCCTCCCCCACCCCAAATCTCACAATTGGGGGTCACCAATCCCCCCCAATCAGGGGTCCCCCACCCCCCAAATCTCACCGTTGGGCCCCAGGGACCCCTTGAGCAGGGCGGGGGTCCCCAATAACCCATCCCCCACCCCAAATCTCACTCTCGGGGGTCCCCAATATCCCCCCCCACCCCAAATCTCACTACTGGGGGTCCTCAATCACCCCAAATCTCACTCTCAGGGGTCCCCCCCCTCCCAAATCTCACTGTCAGGGGTCCCCTATCCCCCCAAATCTCACTCTCAGGGGTCCCCCACCCCCCAAATCTCACCGTCGGGCCCCGGGGACCCCTCCAGGAGCCCAGGGGTTCTCAGTATCCCCTCCCCCACCCCAAATCTCACAATTGGGGGTCCCCAATCCCCCCCAATCAGGGGTCCCCCACCCCCCAAATCTCACTGTTGGGCCCCAGGGACCCCTTGAGCAGGCCCGGGGGTCCCAATATCCCCTCCCCCCCCCAAATCTCACCATTGGGGGTCCCCCACCCCCCCAAATCTCACTCTCAGGGTCCCCCCCCCCCCCAAATCTCACTCTCAGGGGTCCCCCCACCCCCCAAATCTCACCATCGGGCCCCGGGGACCCCTCGAGCAGCCCGGGGGTTCTCAGTATCCCCTCCCCCACCCCAAATCTCACTGTCAGGGGTCCCCCACCCCCCAAATCTCACTGTCAGGGGTCCCCTATCCCCCCAAATCTCACTCTCAGGGGTCCCCCACCCCCCAAATCTCACCGTCGGGCCCCGGGGACCCCTCGAGCAGCCCGGGGGTGCCGCTGAGGCGGCTCAGGAAGGCGGCGATGCTCTCGGGGGGGCCGCTGGGGGGGGCGCCCAGGGGTCCCAGCATGGAGCTGAGCACGCCCTGCAGGACGCTGGTGAAGAACTCGGGGGGCAGCGGCTCCCCGGGGGCGGGGCCGCCCTCGCCGGGGGCGGGGCCTCCCGCCGGGGGGGCGGGGCCGCCCTCGCTGGGGGGAGGGGGAGGGGGCGGCGGGGAGGGGGGAGGGGCAGCGGTGGAGGTGGGGGAGGGGGAGTGGTCGGAGGAGGGCGGGGCCTCGCCCGTGGGGGGGGCGGGGCCTGGCTGGGCGGCCTGTGGAAAGGAAGGGTGGGCGTGGCTAGATGAGCCCCACCCTTTGAAGCCCCACCCCTTTTGAAGCCCCACCCTTTGAAGCCCCACCTTTTGAAGCCCCACCCTTTGAAGCCCCACCCTTTGAAGCCCCACCCATTCAAGCCCCACCCCTTTGAAGCCCCACCCTTTGAAGCCCCACCCGTTGAAGCCCCACCCCTTTGAAGCCCCACCCATATGAAGCCCCACCCTTTGAAGCCCCACCCATTTAAAGCCCCACCCTTTGAAGCCCCACCCCTTTGAAGCCCCACCCTTTAAAGCCCCACCCTTTAAGGCCCCACCTCTTTGAAGCCCCACCCGTTGAAGCCCCACCCCTTAAAGCCCCACCCCTTTGAAGCCCCACCCTTTGAAGCCCCACCCCTTTGAGGCCCCACCCTTATTTTTACATCCCCACCCCTTACGCACTAAGCCCCGCCCTCCCCACTCGCAGCACCGCCCCTTCCCACGATGCACCGTTCTTATGCCCCTCCCAGGCCCCGCCCCCTCATTAGGCAGCCACAAGCCCCGCCCCTGCTCTCCAAGCCCCTCCCAACTGCTGAGTCCCCGCCCGCTCGAAGGCCCCGCCCACCTGCAGCAGCTCGGCCACGCCCTCCAGCAGGGGGCTGTTCCCAGGCACGGCCACGCCCACCAGCGGCGCTGGCCCCGCCCCCAGGAGCCCCCCCAGCAGCCCCACCAGGGGGCGCTGCTGCGCCTCGGCCCCGCCCCCCGCGCTGGGCGGGGCCGGGGGCGGGGCCGGGGCGGAGCCATCGGGACCCCCCGGGGCCCCCCCGAGTGGGGGGGCAGGGCCGGGCGGGGCCGGGGGCGGGGCTTGGCCTGAGGTGGGGGCGGAGTTGGAGGTGGGGGGGGCGGGGGGGGCCGAGGACGCCCTGGGCTGGGGGGGGGAGGGGGGGGGGGTCAGGGGGGCGTGGCACCCCCGGGACCCCCCAAAATACAACCCAGGCCCCGCCCCCACCCCGTAACAGGAACCAGAGACCGCCCATCCCCCCCCCTCAGCTCCCAGTAACCACCAGTACAGCCCAGTGCCCCCCCAGTGCTCCCAGTTCCCCCCAGTCCCCCCCAATTCCCTCCCAATCCCCCCCAGTCCCTCCCAGAGCTCCCAGTCCCTTCCCAGTCCCTCCCAATTCCCCCCCAGTTCCCCCCAGTTCCCTCCCAGTTGCTCCCAGTGCTCCCAGTCCCTCCCAATTCCCCCCCAGTCCCTCCCAATTCCCCCCAGTCCCTCCCAGTTCCTCCCAATCCCATCCCAGTTCCCCCCAGTCCCCTCCCAGTGCTCCCAGTTCCCCCCCAATCCCCTCCCAGTCCCTCCCAGTTCCCCCCAGTTCCCCTCCCAGTCAACCCCAGTCCCTGCCAGTCCCCTCCCAGTCCCCCCCAGTCCCTCCCAATCCCCTCCCAGTTCCTCCCAATCCCCCCCAATTCCCCCCCAATCCCTTCCCAGTCCATCCCAGTTCCCCCCAATCCCCCCCCAGTCCCCCCCAGTGGCTCCCAGTGCTCCCAGTCCGGCTCACCCAGCACCAGTGGCTGCATCAGGAGCTGGCCCACCAGCCCGCTGATCACCTGCGCCAGCGACGCCCCCCCAGGGGCCTGGGGGGGGGGGGGGGGGTCAGGGGGGGTCCTGACCCCGGGACCCCCCCCCCAGGGACCCCAAACCACCCCCCAGCCCCCCCCATCCCCCACTCACGGCGCCGGCCTGGGGGGCTCCGGGGTGGGTGGGGCGCGGGGGCGGCGCCGAGGGCCGGGCGATGACCACGCGGGTGGGGGGCTGGAACCCCCCCACGGCCTGGCCTGGGGGCACACGGACACGGGGGGAGGGGGTCAGGGTGGGGGGTGAGACCCCCGGAACCCCCCCCCCCACCTAAGGGAGCGGGGGAGGGGCTTGGGTCAGTGGGGGAGGGGATACACGGGGGGTGGGGGGGGGGAGGGACACGGGGCAGCCTCCGGGCAGGGGGCAGCGCCACGGGGTCAGGGGGGGTGGGTTGGGGTCAGATGGGGTGGGTTGGGGTCAGTTGGGGTCAGTCGGGGTCAGTTGGGGTCAGTTGGGGTGGGTTGGGGTCAGTTCTGGTCAGTCAGGGTGGGTTGGGGTCAGTTGGGGTCAGCAGGGGTCAGTTGGGGTGGGTTGGGGTCAGCAGGGGTCAGTTGGGGTGGGTTGGGGTCAGCAGGGGTGGGTTGGGGTCAGTTGGGGTCAGCAGGGGTCAGTTGGGGTCGGTTGGGGTGGGTTGGGGTCAGTTGGGGTCAGTTTGAGTCGGTTGGGGTCAATTGGGGTGGGTTGGGGTCAGCAGGGGTCAGATGGGGTCAGTTGGGGTCAGTTCTGGTCAGGAATGGTCAGTAAGGGTCAGTGGTCAGCAGTGGTCACTGGTCAGTCCTGGTCAGTGGTCTGTGGCCAGCACTGGTCAGTGGTCAGTGGTCACTGGTCAGTGGTCACTGTTCACTAGCCAGCGGTCAGTGGTCACTGGCCAGCGGTCACTAGCCATTGGCCAGTGGTCAGTGGTCACTAACCAGTGGCCATAGGCCAGCAGTCAGCGGTCAGTGGTCAGTGGTCACTAGCCATTGGCCAGCAATCACTGGTCAGTGCTCACTAGCCAGGGGCCAGCGGTCATTGGTCAGCAGTCAGTGGTCAGTGGTCAACAGTCAGCAGTCAGTGGTCACTAGCCAGTGGCCAGCGGTCAGCGGTCATTGGTCAGCGGTCAGTTGTCAGTGGTCACTAGCCATTGGCCAGCAATCACTGGTCAGTGCTCACTAGCCAGGGGCCAGCGGTCAGTAGCCAGTGGCCAGCAGTCAGCAGTCAGTGGTTAGTGGTCACTAGCCAGTGGTCACTAGCCAGTGGCCAGCAGTCAGCAGTCAGTGGTTAGTGGTCACTAGCCAGTGGTCACTAGCCAGTGGCCAGCGGTCAGCGGTCAGTGGTTAGTGGTCACTAGCCAGTGGTCACTAGCCAGTGGCCAGCGGTCAGCAGTCAGTGGTCAGTGGTCACTGGCCAGCGGTCACTAGCCAGTGGCCAGTGGCCAGCGTACCTGTGGCCGCCGAGGCCGCGGCCGCCATGGCCTGCTGCGTGATCTGATGCGCCACGGCCTGCAGGAACTCGGGGGGCAGCGGGGGCAGCTGCACCCCCACCCCCCCTGGGGACACGGGGAGGGGTCAGGCCACGCCCGGCCACGCCCCGGCCACACCCAGTGCGCCTTGGACACACCCACTGCCCCATGGACACACCCACTGACCCATGGACACGCCCACTGACACACCCAGTGCTCCTTGGACACACCCACTGAGCCATGGCCACACCCACACAACCCCAAGACCACCCCCCAAATCTCTCCCAGTGCCCCCAACTCGACCCAGAGCCCCCCAAGTGCCCCCAGACCCCCAAAAACCCCCCCAGATCCCCCCAAAACCCCCAAACCACCCCCAAACCACCCCCAGAGCCCCCAAAATCCCCCCAAAACCCCCCAAGTCCCCCCCAGACTCCTCAGAAATCCCCCCCAGACCCCCAAAAAAACCCCAGAGCCCCCAAAACCCCCCCAAGTCCCTCTCTGACTCCCCCCAAACCCCCCCAAAACCCCCCAGACCCCCCAAAAGCCCCAAACCACCCCCAGAGCCCCCAAAATCCCCCCAAAACCCCCCCAGACTCCTCAGAAATCCCCCCCAGACCCCCTGAAACATCCCCAGAGCCCCCCAAAATCCCCCCAAACCCCCCCAGCCCCCAGCCCCACTCACCGATGCCCAGCCCAGGGCCGGGGGGTCCGGCCGAGCCCCCCCCGGGGGGAGAGCCCGAATCTGGGGGGGCACAGAGAGAGGGGGGAGGGGGTCACGGGGGGGTCACGGGGATTTGGGGGGGCAGGGAAGGGGTTTGGGGAGGGGTCTTGGGGAGAGCCGAGGGGGCTGGGAGTGGCCACGGAGGGATTTGGGGGGGCCCGGGGGGGGATGGGGGGGGCAGCGGGGTCCTGGGGCAGTTTTTGGGGGTCCCAGGGCAGTTTTGGGGGCAGATTCAGGGGGTCCCAGGGCCATTTCTGGGACAGTTTCAGGGGCAATTTCTGGGGGTCCCAGGACAGATTTTGGGGCAGTTTTTGGGGGCAGTTTTTGGGGGTCATTTCGGGGGTCCCGGGGCAGATTTTGGGGGCAGTTTTAGGGGTCCTGGGGCAGATTTGGGGGCAGTTTCAGGGGTCCTGGGGCAGATTTTGGGGCAGTTTTTGGGGGCCATTTCGGGGGGTCCCAGGGCAGATTTTGGGGCGTATTTTGGGGGCAGTTCCGGGGGTCCCGGGGCAGATTTCAGGGGCATATTTTGGGGGCAGTTTCGGGGGTCCCGGGGCAGATTTTGGGGCAGATTTTGGGGGCCGTTTCGGGGGTCCCAGGACAGATTCTGGGGCAGTTTTGGGGGGTCCCAGAGCAGATTTTGGGGGCTGTTTCGGGGGGTCCCAGGGCCATTTCTGGGGCAGTTTCAGGGGCAATTTCTGGGGGTCCCAGGACAGATTTTGGGGCAGTTTTTGGGGGTCATTTCGGGGGTCCCGGGGCAGATTTCAGGGGCAGATTTTGGGGGCCGTTTCGGGGGTCCCGGGGCAGATTTTGGGGGCCCTTTCGGGGGTCCCGGGGCAGTTTTTGGGGGCAGATTTTGGGGGCAGTTTCGAGGGTCCCGGGGCAGTTTTTGGGGGCTGTTTCGGGGGTCCCGGGGCAGATTTTGGGGCAGTTTTTGGGGGCAGTTTCGGGGGTCCCATGCAGATTTGGGGGCCCTTTCGGGGGTCCCGGGGCAGTTTTTGGGGGCAGTTTCTGGGGGTCCCGGGGCAGTTTTTGGGGGCAGTTTCGGGGGTCCCGGGGCAGATTTTGGGGGCAGTTTCTGGGGTCCCGGGGCAGATTTTGGGGCAGATTTTGGGGGCAGTTTTTGGGGGCAGTTTTGGGGGTCATTTCGGGTGTCCCGGGGCAGATTTTGGGGGCAGTTTCGGGGGTCCTGGGGCAGATTTTGGGTGGCAGTTTTTGGGGGCAGTTTCGGGGGTCCCAGGGCAGATTTTGGGGGCTGTTTTTGGGGGCAGTTTCGGGGTCCCGGGGCAGATTTTGGGGGCTGTTTTTGGGGGCAGTTTCGGGGGTCCCGGGGCAGATTCCGGGGGCTCACCCTGGATGTTCATGTGCATCATCACCACGGGCTCCACGCTCTGGTGCGAGATCCGGATCACGCGGGGGGGCCCCGGGGTGGGGGGGGAGGGGCCCGGGGGGGGCGGCGCCGCCTCGGGGGGGTCCCCGGGGGGGGCGGGGGGCGCGGGGGGGGTGGGGCCGGGGGGCAGCTCAGCCGGGGGGGGCGCGGGGGGCGCGGGACCCCCGTTCCCGGCCATCGTCACCGTGGTGCCCACGTTGATCTGGGGGGGGGGGGGGGCGCGGGGGGGGGGGCCGGGGGGGGGGCTGGGAACACCCGGAGCCCCTCCCCCACCCCGGGGTGGGCACCCCCCTCCAGCCCCCGACTTTGGGGTCCCCACCCCCATTTTTGAGTCCCTTTCCCATTTTTGGGGTCCCTTTCCCCCATTTTAGGGCCCCTATCTCCATTTTTGGGGTCCCTTCCTCCCATTTTGGGGTCCCCGCCCCCCATTTTGGGGTCCTCACCCTCATTTTGGGGTCCCCACCCCCATTTTGGGGTCCCTTCCCCCCATTTAAGTGTTCCCACCCCCATTTTTGGGTCCCCTCCCTCCATTTTGGGGTCCCCACCCCCCATTTTGGGGTCTCCACCCCCATTTTTGGGATCCCTTCCCCCCATTTTGGGGTCCCCACCCTCATTTTGGGCTCTCCTCCCACATTCTGGGATCCCTTGCCCCCATTTTGGGGTCCTCACTCTCATTTTGGGGTCCTTTCCCCCATTTAAGTGTTCCCACCCCCATTTTGGGGTCCCTTACACCTATTTTTGGGGTCCCCACCCCCCATTTTTGGGTCCCTTTCCCCCATTTTTGGGTCCCCTCCCTCCATTTTGGGGTCCCCACCCTCATTTTGGGGTCCCTTCCCCCATTTTGGGTCCCTTCCCCCCATTTTGGGGTCCCTTTCCCCCATTTCTGGAGTCCCTTCCCCATTTTTGGGGTCCCTTCCCCCCATTTAAGTGTCCCCACCCCCATTTTTGGGTCCCTTTCCCCCATTTTTGGGTCCCCTCCCTCCATTTTGGGTCCCCTCCCCCCATTTTGGGGTCCCTTTCCCCCATTTTTGGGTCCCTTCCCCATTTTTGGGGTCCTTTCCCTCCATTTAAGTGTACACACCCATTTTGGGGTCCCCACCCCCATTTTTGGGTCCCTTTCCCCCATTTAAGTGTTCCCACCCTCATTTTTGGGTCCCTTCCCCCATTTTTGGGGTCCCTTTCCCCCATTTTGGGCTCCTTACCTCTATTTCTGGGGTCCCCACCCCCCATTTCTGGTGTCCCTTCCCCCCATTTAAGTGTCCACACCCCCATTTTGGGGTCCCTTTCCCCCATTTTGGGCTCCTTATCTCCATTTCTGGGGTCCCTTCCCCCCATTTTTGGGTCCCTTCACCATTTTGGGCTCCCCACCCCCATTTTTGGGGTCCTTTCCCCCCATTTAAGTGTCCACACCACCATTTTGGGGTCCCTTTCCCCCATTTTTGGGTCCCCTCCCTCCATTTTGGGGTCCCCACCCTCATTTTGGGTTCCCCACCCTCATTTTAGGGTCCCTTTCCCCCATTTTGGGGTCCCCACCCTCATTTTGGGGTCCCCACCCTCATTTTAGGGTCCCTTTCCCCCATTTTGGGGTCCCTTTCCCCCATTTCTGGAGTCCCTTCCCCATTTTTGGGGTCCCTTCCCCCCATTTAAGTGTTCCCACCCCCATTTTGGGGTCCCTTACACCTATTTTTGGGGTCCCCACCCCCCATTTTTGGGTCCCTTCCCCATTTTTGGGGTCCTTTCCCTCCTTTTAAGTGTCCACACCCCCATTTTGGGGTCCCTTCCCCCCATTCTGGGGTCCCTTTCCCCCATTTTTGGGGTCCCCACCCCCCATTTTTGGGGTCCCCACCCCCCATTTTTAGATCCCTTTCCCTCCATTTCGCTGTCCCCACCCCCCCCCATTTTTGGGTTCCCCCCCCCCCCCCCAATTTCGGGGTCCCCCCCACCTGGATGGGGATGGTCGCCTGCTGCACCAGCATGGGGGGTCCGTAGTGGGGGAGGGGCCGTGCCAGGTGCAGGGGGCGGGGGGGGGGCCCCCCCAAATTGCAGCGCAGCTCGGCCAGGGCCACCAGGGCATTGCCCAGCAGCCGCTGCCCCTCCCCCACCAGGTTCAGCACCCGCTGCGCCTCCTCCCGCGCCTCGGCCTGGGGGGGCAGGGGGGGGGTCAGGGACCCCCAAAACCCCTCAGGGCCCCCCAAAACCACTCAGAGACCCCCAA